>NW_028258545.1:600000-752500 GCF_982586985.1 Callionymus lyra | reverse complement strand
TTATTTATCTTTACCTATTTATTCTTTATAATGTAATCCTCACCTGTCTCCCTGTATAATTACCACCCACATCTCTTTTTTCACCCCATGTTACTCACCTTTCAGTCCCCCCATCCACCGGAGGGCGACATACCCCATCTCCAACAATCTTCCTGCTTCCAGTGACACGCCTCTTAAGGGGCAAGGATGCAGCCCCCAGGAAGCCCACACGCAAAATGGACACCTGAAGAAGGAGAACATCCGAAACGTTGTGTCCTTTTCATGTGTGCTAAAATACAGAAAAAATATATACTATTTTAAAAACTTTTTTCAACGTGTCATTATTCAATAATTATGGACGACGAGTTGGAGGGTGAGTGGATCCTGGTTCCCTCCAGGAAACACAGGGTTCCGGCCTACATACGTGGAGTTTCTCCCGGCCTAAAAACCCACACCTCGTGGCTTATGACAGCGGGATCTGGACCTGGACACCGACGGGGATGATTTCCCAACCAGGGACGTATGCGGAGGCCGCAGCGGACAACGGGACCCATCAAAGGATCTGGAGGCCTTTTCCACAGGCTCGGCCTTCTCCACCTGCTTGGCCCTCTCCACCTGCCCGGCCTTCTCCATGGGCTCCACCGGCGGGGCCATACAGTAAGACTTTGCGACCCACTCCGGGCTTCATAACCGGTACACCTGATGGTTACCAAGTGGAGTCATTGAACTACAAACAACATCTGATTTTTAAGATGATGCAAATAAAACATCATCTGGACTTAGTGTCCACATATAACCCGCCGTGGGGTATAAAAACCCTATGTGACTCCATGATTTCCCAACTAAACCCGGCCTCACCCTCAACTCAGATACACCAGTGCTGTGTCTCAAATCGCATACTAGCGTACTAAAAATACTAACTTTTAGTACGTTAGTGTGTCTCAATTCTTAGTATGCGAAATTTAGTGCGCCATGCATACTAAATTGGCATACTAACACGCCCACAAAACTGAGCATGGTTCGATGGACACTAACCATACTAAACAGCCGCCATTTTAGTGACGTTTTAAACGGAAGTTACGTCATATATAAATGCATATATATGCATATACTTAAATGTGTATTTTCAGCAGCAGTAGGAGGATAAACACGTCTTCGCTGCTGATACCAGCTTAAATATCTCGCGATTATTTAGATTCTCATATTTTTTCTTTATTTCTTTTTCCAAAGTTGCAATACATGCTGCCAGCAGGTGTCGGCGATAGCGTTCAAACAGCTGCTTGAAACATCGTTAAATAGAAGTAGAAGAAGAAGCTGTCATGTGATTTCCGGTTAGTGTGTAGCTTCAGGGTTTGATTTGAGACATACTATCTGCGGAGAATTTGCGTACTAGTTAGTATGCATACTAAACTGATGCATACTAACTTCTAGCATACTAAGATTAGTATGCGATTTGAGACACAGCACATGAACTATTTAACATCGGCCTTGAATCCTCCAAAAAAATCTGCAAAGCACTTTCGAAACACTATACCAACACGCTACTGGACCTCAAAAATAAGTGGACCCACCTCCTTAACCGGGAATGGAGCACGGCCTTCCGGGCGGCCTCTCACCAGGCACGCCAATACCTGGGAATCCGTTTAAAGGAACAAACAATTTACGGAGTGCCTCCGTCTACAGGAAGCGGAGAGCTATGTCAACTAGAAGAGAGTGCATCTCCGGACGAAAATGCAGTGTGAATGCTGAGCAGCATTCACACAATTGGTAGTACCGGAAGTAGTAGTAGTGGAATTAGTAGAAGTGGAACTGGTAGTGGAAGAAGTAGTTGGATTAGTAGTAGTGAAAGTATTAGTGAAATTAGAATTAGTAGTTGTGGAAGTAATAGTGGAAGAAGTAGAGGAATTAGTAGTTGTGGAAGTAGTAGTAGTGGAAATATTAGTAGTGGAATTAGTAGTAGTAGAAGTGGTAGTAGTGGAAATTAGTAGTAGTTGATTTAGTAGTAGTTGAATTAGTATTAGTTGAATTAGTAATAGTGGAAGTAGTTGTAGTAGTGGAAGTATTAGTAAAATTAGAATTAGTGGAAGTAGTCGTGGAATAAGTAGTTGTGGAAGTAGTAGTGGAAATTAGTAGTAGTGGAATAAGTAGTAGTGGAAGTAGTAGTAGTGGAAGTAGTATTAGTAGAAGTAGTTGTAGTGGAAGTAGTATTAGTAGAAGTAGTTGTAGTGGAAGTAGTAGTAGAAGTAGTTGTAGTGGAAGTAGTAGTTTTGGAAGTAGTAGTGGAATTAGTAGTTTTGAAAGTATTAGTGAAATTAGTAATAGTGGAAGTATTCGTGGAATTAGTAGTTGTGGGAGTAGTAGTGAATGTAGTAGTGGAAGTAGTAGTAATGGAAGTAGTAGTAATGGAAGTAGTAGTAATGGAAGTAGTTGTGGAAGTAGTTGTGGAAGTAGTAGAGGAAATAGTAGTTGTAGAATTAATAGTAGTGGAAGTAGTAGTAGTGGAAGTATTCGTGGAATTAGTAGTTGTGGAAGTAGTAGTAGTGGAAGTATTCGTGGAATTAGTAGTTGTGGAAGTAGTAGTGGAAGTAGTAATTGAAGTAGAAGTAGTGGAATTAGTAGTTGTGGGAGTAGTAGTGAATGTAGTAGTAATGGAAGTAGTTGTGGAAGTAGTAGAGGAAGTAGTATTTGTAGAATTAATAGTAGTGGAAGTAGTATTAGTAGAATTAATAGTAGTGGAAGTAGTAGTAGTGGAATTAGTTGTAGTGGAATTAGTAGTAGAAGTAGTAGGTTACAGTGGAAGGAGTTGAAAGTTGAGTTGAAGAGTTTCCCCATTTAAATGAACGGGGTAAAAAGGGTAGAAAAAGAGAAATGTGAGAATGGAAGAGATAAAAGAGAACTTTTCCACAGACTATAAACAAACTATATCTACACAAAGAGAGAAACTAAAGTTTCATGTCACCTCTGGGTTTTGAACCCAGGACCTCAGTAGCCAAGAGCGAGGTTCATACCACGAAATGAGTTTTATTTGTTCCTATAGCTTGTCAAGTCCAACAGACTTGTTTAGGTTCCAAATGACAACTCAAACATTTCACTCAATCACTTTTTTCTTTCGGATTGTTAGTAATTAGGTTGTAAACCTTTAAAGACAGATAAACACAACATTTTAATTATCCATTTAATTTAAACATTCTAAATTCATTTTAAATAAAGTTAAACATTGAAACATTTTGAATTTATTCAAATAATTAAACATTCAAATATTTTAAATTCATTTAAACAACTTCAAATATTTTAAATGAATTAAGAAGCACTAAATCAAAGTAAAGAAAACATTTCACCGACCATTGGCGTCTTTGGACTGAAGCCATTGTTGTGAACTTGGAGCGTCTTCTCTCTCTGACTGACTGACTGACTGAGACCCTCCATTACCTCACAGTTCACAGGTGCTGCTCATTAGTGACAATGACTGAAGCAGCTGCGTTGCTGCTGCTGGTGCACTCTGGGAAATGCAGTTCTTTCACACACTGAGATTCAACTTAACAGTATTGAGCAATGGTTCCTGTATTTTTGATTTTGTCTTCGAGTTCTTCATAGGTTCTAAAAACATTGTTGTCTCAGTGCATCAGTGAATCTGTGATCCATCACAGGGTCTGGTTGAGGAAGTTGTGTTCATTTATCCACGATTGCTTTCACCTGATCAATCGTGTCATCTTGGTCTTTGTTCAACAAGTAAACCTGGACGCTCTTGTTTTGATTCATCAACTGTTTACTTCTGCTCCAGTTTCTTCTAAAAGGAACTTTTTCCTGCTCCAGCCACACTGTACTTTATTATTGATCCGTTTTTACTTTCTCCACTGTAGTATTACTTCAACTGTAAAGTGTCTTCAGATAACTTTGTTGTGATAACACACTTTAAATAAAATGATTATTATTATGAATTACTCTCAGTACTAGTACTACAGGTATTCGTAGTAGTATGAGTACTCGTAGTACTAGTACTCGTTGAAGTATTATTAGTATTTCTACTACTCGTAGCAGTACTAGTATTTCTACTACTCGTAGTAGTACTAGTACGTGTAGTACTCGTAGTAGTACTAGTACGTGTAGTACTCGTAGTAGTACTAGTACGTGTATAAGTCCTCGTACTCGTAGTAGTAATGGTGTTTTTGGTTCTCGTAGTAGTACTGGTGTGTTTGGTTCTCGTAGTAGTACTGGCGTTTTTGGTTCTCGTAGTAGTACTGGTGTGTTTGGTTCTCGTAGTAGTACTGGTGTGTTTGGTACTCGTAGTAGTACTAGTAGTTTGGTACTCTTAGTAGTACTAGTAATTGTGGTACTCTTAGTAGTACTAGTAATTGTGGTACTCGTAGTAGTACTAGTAATTGTGGTACTCTTAGTAGTACTAGTAATTGTGGTACTCGTAGTAGTACTAGTAATTGTGGTACTCGTAGTAGTACTAGTAATTGTGGTACTCGTAGTAGTACTAGTAATTGTGGTACTCATAGTACTAGTAATTGTAGTACTCCAAGTAGTACTAGTAATTGTAGTACTCCAAGTAGTACTAGTAATTGTAGTACTCCAAGTAGTACTAGTATTTGTAGTACTCCAAGTAGTACTCCAAGTAGTACTAGTATTTGTAGTACTCCAAGTAGTACTAGTATGTGTAGTAGTACTAGTATTCTTAGTAGTTCTAGTATTTGTAGTAGTACTCGTATGTGTAGTTCTACTACGAGTGAAGGAGTACAGGATTGAAGAAGTGGAGGAGTGAAGGAGTAGAGTATTTAATGAGTAGAGTAGTAGAGGAGTGAAGGAGTAGAGGAGGGAAGGAGTAGAGGATTTAATGAGTAGAGTAGTAGAGGAGTGAAGGAGTAGAGGAGTAGAGGAGTGAAGGAGTAGAGTAGTAGAGGAGTGAAGGATTTAATGAGTAGAGTAGTAGAGGAGTGAAGGAGTAGAGGATTTAATGAGTAGAGTAGTAGAGGAGTGAAGGAGTAGAGGATATAATGAGTAGAGTAGTAGAGGAGTGAAGGAGTAGAGGATTTAATGAGTGAAGGAGTAGAGGATTTAATGAGTAGAGTAGTAGAGGAGGGAAGGAGTAGAGGACTCATAGTACGAGTACTCATAGTACTAGTACTCGTTGAAGTATTATTAGTATTTCTACTACTCGTAGTAGTACTAGTACGTGTAGTACTCGTAGTAGTACTAGTACGTGTAGTACTCGTAGTAGTACTAGTACGTGTAGTACTCGTAGTAGTACTAGTACGTGTATAAGTCCTCGTACTCATAGTAGTAATGGTGTGTTTAGTACTCATAGTAGTAATGGTGTGTTTGGTACTCATAGTAGTAATGGTGTGTTTGGTACTCGTAGTAGTACTAGTAATTGTGGTACTCGTAGTAGTACTAGTAATTGTGGTACTCGTAGTAGTACTAGTAATTGTGGTACTCGTAGTAGTACTAGTAATTGTGGTACTCGTAGTAGTACTCCTAGTAGTACTAGTAATTGTAGTACTCCAAGTAGTACTAGTAATTGTAGTACTCCAAGTAGTACTAGTATTTGTAGTACTCCAAATAGTACTAGTATTTGTAGTACTAGTATTTGTAGTACTCCAAGTAGTACTAGTATGTGTAGTAGTACTAGTATTCTTAGTAGTATAGTATTTGTAGTATTCGTATGTGTAGTTCTACTACGAGTGAAGGAGTACAGGATTGAAGAAGTGGAGGAGTGAAGGAGTAGAGTATTTAATGAGTAGAGTAGTGGAGGAGTGAAGGAGTAGAGTGAAGGAGTAGAGGATTTAATGAGTAGAGTAGTAGAGGAGGGACGGAGTAGAGTAGTAGAGGAGTGAAGAAGTTGAGGATTTAATGAGTAGAGTAGTAGAGGAGTGAAGGAGTAGAGGATTTAATGAGTGCAGGAGTAGAGTATTTAATGAGTAGAGTAGTAGAGGAGTGAAGTAGTAGAGGAGTGAAGGAGTAGAGGAGAGAAGGAGTAGAGTATTTAATGAGTAGGGTAGTAGAGGAGTGAAGGAGTAGAGGATTTAATGAGTAGAGTAGTAGAGGAGGGAAGGAGTAGAGGAGGGAAGGAGTACAGGATTTAATGAGTAGAGTAGTAGAGGAGTGAAGGAGTAGAGGAGGGAAGGAGTAGAGGATTTAATGAGTAGAGGAGTGAAGGAGTAGAGGATTTAATGAGTACAGTAGTAGAGGAGGGAAGTAGTAGAGGAGGGAAGGAGTAGAGGATTTAATGAGTAGAGTAGTAGAGGAGTGAAGGAGTAGAGGAGGGAAGGAGTAGAGGATTTAATGAGTAGAGTAGTAGAGGAGTGAAGGAGTAGAGGATTTAATGAGTAGAGTAGTAGAGGAGTGAAGGTGTAGAGGATTTAATGAGTAGAGTAGTAGAGGAGTGAAGGAGTAGAGGATTTAATGAGTAGTAGAGGAGTGAAGGAGTAGAGGATTTAATGAGTAGAGTAGTAGAGGAGTGAAGAAGTAGAGGAGTGAAGAAGTAGAGGAGTGAAGGAGTAGAGGATTTAATGAGTAAAGTAGTAGAGGAGTGAAGGAGTAGAGGATTTAATGAGAAGAGTAGTAGAGGAGGGAAGGAGTAGAGGAGTGAAGGAGTAGAGGAGGGAAGGAGTAGAGGATTTAATGAGTAGAGTAGTAGAGGAGTGAAGGAGTAGAGGATTTAATGAGTAGAGTAGTAGAGGAGTGAAGGTGTAGAGGATTTAATGAGTAGAGTAGTAGAGGAGTGAAGGAGTAGAGGATTTAATGAGTAGTAGAGTGAAGGAGTAGAGGATTTAATGAGTAGAGTAGTAGAAGAGTGAAGGAGTAGAGGATTTAATGAGTATAGTAGTAGAGGAGGGAAGGAGTAGAGGAGGGAAGGAGTAGAGGATTTAATGAGTAGAGTAGTAGAGGAGTGAAGGTGTAGAGGATTTAATGAGTAGAGTTGTAGAGGAGTGAAGGAGTAGAGGATTTAATGAGTTGACTAGTAGAGGAGTGAAGGAGTAGAGGATTTAATGAGTAGAGTAGTAGAGGAGTGAAGGAGTAGAGGATTTAATGAGTAGAGTAGTAGAGGAGTGAAGGAGTAGAGGATTTAATGAGTAAAGTAGTAGAGGAGTGAAGGAGTAGAGGAGTGAAGGAGTAGAGGAGTGAAGGAGTAGAGGAGTGAAGGAGTAGAGTAGTAGAGGAGTGAAGGAGTAGAGGATTTAATGAGTAGAGTAGTAGAGGAGTGAAGGAGTAGAGGATTTAATGAGTAGTAGAGGAGTGAAGGAGTAGATGATTTAATGAGTAGAGTATTGGAGGAGTGAAGGAGAGTATAATTATTAGTATAACTATAAGTTTAACTATAATTATAAGTATAAGTACAAGTGTGGAAGAGTGAAGGAGTGAAAGAGTGGAAAAGTCAAAAAGTGGATATAAGTACAAGAGAAGTACAAGTACAAGTAAAACTATTAGTATAAGTATAACTGTAAGTACAAGTATAAGGCAGTAGTAGTGGAATTAGTAGTGGAAAGTATCACAGATTGAAGTAGAAGGAGTCGAAACACGAGTTGAAGAGTTTCCCCATTGAAATGAATGGGGAAAAAAGGGTAGAAAAAGAGGAATAAAAGAAAGAGGGGAAGAGATAAAAGAGAGATAGAACATAGCCTGAATGACTGGAACGAGCTGAAATGATAAAAGTTTGAACGGTTCAAATCGGATGAAATTTGTGGAAGAAGCGGAACAAAGTTTAGGTCAGAAGACGGAAGAGGAAAAAGAAAAAAAAAAGAAAAAGAAGAACTAGAAAGATTGCATTTCCAGAAGAAAATGCAGTGTGAATGCTGGCCGTAGCTGTAGCTGTGCAGTAGTAGTATTAGTAGTAGAAGTAGTAGTATTATTATTATTAGTAGAAGTAGTAGTAGTATTAGTAGTAGAAGTAGTCGTGGAAGTCTAAGAGGAATTTATAGTTAAAGTAGTAGTAGAATTAGTAGTAAAAGTATAAGTAGTATTAGTAGTAGAATTAATATTGGAAGAAGTAGTAGAATTCGTCGTAAAAGTATAAGTGGTAGGTCAAACTGGAAGGAGTTGGACATGAGTTCAAGAGTTTTCCCATTGAAATTAATGGGGTAGAAGAAGAGGAATAAAAGAAAGAATGGAAGAGATAAGAGAAGTTTTCCACAGACTAAACACAAACTATATCTACACAATGAGAGAAACTAAAGTTTCATATCACCTCTGGGTTTTGAACCCAAGACCTCAGTCACCAAGAGCGAGGTTCATACCACGAAATGAACAGTTTTATTTTTTCCTATAGCTTGTCAAGTCCAACTCTTGTTCAGGTTCCAAATGACAACTCAAACGTTTCACTCAATCACTTTTTTCTTTAGTTTGTTTGTTTGTTTGATTGTTAGTAATTAGGTTGTAAACCTTTAAAGACGGATAAACACAACATTTTAATTATCCATTTAATTTAAACATTCTAATTTCATTTTAAATTAACTTAAACATTGAAACATTTTGAATTCATTCAAATAATTAAACATTCAAATATTTTAAATTCATTTAAACAACTTCAAATATTTTAAATGAATTAACAAGCACTAAATCAAAGTAAAGAAAACATTTCACCGACCATTGGCGTCTTTGGACTGAAGCCATTGTTGTGAACTTGGAGCGTCTTCTCTCTCTGACTGACTGACTGAGACCCTCCATTACCTCACAGTTCACAGGTGCTGCTCATTAGTGACAATGACTGAAGCAGCTGCTGCTGGTGCACTCTGGGAAATGCAGTTCTTTCACACACTGAGATTCAACTTAACAGTATTGGGCAATGGTTCCTGTATTTTTGATTTTGTCTTTGAGTTCTTCATAGGTTCTAAAAACATTGTTGTCTCAGTGCATCAGTGAATCTGTGATCCATTGCAGGGTCTGGTTGAGGAAGTCATGTGTTCATTTATCCACGATTGCTTTCACCTGATCGATCGTGTCATCTTGGTCTTTGTTCAACAAGTAAACCTGGACGCTCTTGTTTTGATTCATCAACTGTTTACTTCTGCTCCAGGTTCTTCTAAAAGGAACTTTTTCCTGCTCCAGCCACACTGTACTTTATTATTGATCTGTTTTTACTTTCTCCACTGTAGTATTACTTCAACTGTAAAGTGTCTTCAGATAACTTTGTTGTGATAACACACTTTAAATTAAATTATTATTATTATGAATTACTCTCAGTACTAGTACTACAGGTACTCTTAGTAGAATGAGTACTCGTAGTACTACTACTCGTACTACTACTCGTAGTACTATTAGTACTTGTAGTACTATAACTCATAGTACTAGTACTCAAAGAAGTACTAGTACTTGTCAAAGTAGTACTAGTATTCGTAGAAGTACTACTAGTATTCGTAGAAATACTACTATTTGTACTACTCATAGTAGTACTAGTATGTGTAGTACTCGTAGTAGTACTAGTACTCGTAGTACTAGTACTCATAGTAGTACTAGTATTAATCGTAGTAGTAATTGTATGTGTGGTACTCGTAGTAGTACTAGTATTTGTAGTACTTTTAGTAGTACTAGTATTCTTAGTAGTACTAGTATTTGTAGTACTCGTAGTAGTTCTAGTATTTGTAGTAGTACTCGTACGTGTAGTTCTACTAAGAGTGAAGGAGTAGAGGATTGAAGAAGTGGAGGAGTGAAGGAGTAGAGTATTTAATGAGTAGAGTATTGGAGGAGTGAAGGAGAGTATAATTATTGGTATAACTATAGGTATAAGTATAACTATAAGTATAAGTATAACTATAAGTATAAGTATAACTATAAGTTTAACTATAATTATAAGTATAACTATACGTTTAACTATAACTATACGTTTAACTATAACTATACGTTTAACTATAACTATAAGTTTTACTATAATTATAAGTTTAACTATTGAGTAGTGAAAGTGTGAAAAAGTGGAAGAGTGAAGGAGTGGAAGAGTGAAGGAGTGGAAGAGTGAAGGAGTGAAAAGAGTGGATGAGTCAAAAAGTGGAGGAGTATAAGAGAGGTATAAGTATAAGTAAAACTATTAGTATAAATATAAGTATAACTATAAGCATAAGCATAAGGCAGTACTAGTGGAATTAGTAGTGGAAAGCATCACAGATTGAAGTGGAAGGAGTCAAAACATGAGTTGAAGAGTTTCCCCATTGAAATGAATGGGGAAAAAAGGGTAGAAAAGTGGAATAAAAGAAAGAGGGGAAGAGATAAAAGAGAGGTAGAACATAGCCTGAAAGACGGGTACGAGCTGAATTGATAAAAGTTTGAATGGTTCAAATCGGATTAAATTTGTGGAAGTAGAAGTGGCACAAAGTTTACGGCAGAAGTAAGAGGAATAATAAAGAGAAAAACAGGAAATCACTTGTGTGAATGCTTCCCAGCATAGGTGCACACCTGGACTGGTTAGTGTTCATGCAAACATTCACACACACACAGAGAGCTTACCTGGTGGCATGACGCCACAGAAGTCACAACTGGAAAGACAGGGCGGAGCTAATCAGGGGCTTAAGTGGAAATCTGGTCGTGGGTTTGAGGTCATGTGACCAGGCGTCATATTGTTTATTTATCGCTTTATTTTGACGGGTAAATGATTTCATAATTGGTTTTGGAACATGTTTTTATTTAGTTTATGAATGATAATTTATCATCATGAAAGCCCAATGTTACCATTTATTGTTAAATCATTTATGATTGGGGAATTATTTCAACCACACCCCTGGGAGGGGCTTAACAGCTAAAAGCAGAATGTCGGCTGCAGAAGAGGCGACTTTTTCTCCTGAGTTGCACAGTAGAGCAACAAGGACCTAAACCTCATTTAATGAGGAGAACGTTACAAACCTGTTGGTGAACCCTAGAACTGGGATCAGAAACAGATGGCGCCGCTCACGCAGCTGCTGTTTACAACAGTTCCCTCTTTCTACCTACTTTTTATCACACTTTTTCCATTTTTCTGGCGTCTTTTTAATTTTTTCTTTAGAATGGTCGGATCATGTTGCCGTTGTGCACAAAACGAGACCACTTTTACAACTTTTGCCTTCGGTTTTCTACTACTTTCGTCACTTTTTGGAACTCCGTCGGCAGACACGCTCAGCGGGTCTATTGTTTACACCAGGGATCAGCTGTTGGGGTTGCGCAACACCGCTCTCTCTCTCAGCGCGGAATGGACGATTCCCGTGGAAATCAAGAGAAAAAGACGCGGATGCAGAGCAGGTCGGATGAAACAAGAGAAGAAGCGTAGGTTCCGTCCCTTTATTCCATCGATCATCATGGGAAATGTACGTTCGATCGTGAATAAAACGGACGAGCTCGCTGCGCTGACCCGGCATCAGAGAGACTTCCGTGAGAGCAGCCTTCTATGTTTCACGGAGACCTGGCTGACGGAGAAGACCCCGGACTCTGTTGTTTCCCTGGAGGGGTTCAAGATGGTGCGTGCGGACCGGGACATGGACGGAAAGAGGAGAGGAGGAGGAGTGGCGGTGTTTATTAATGAGAGATGGAGCGATCCCGCTCATGTCTCCATTAAAGAACAAGTGTGCACTAAGGACATAGAGTTTGTTGTGGTGGGCATCCGCCCGTATTACATCCCGAGGGAGTTCTCACATGTGATTGTGTTCACTGTTTACATTCCTCCCTCTGCGGACGCAGCCGCAGCGAGCGAGAGGCTGAGCGCCTCAGTGTCGGACCTGCAGCTCAAACACCCGAACTCTCTCCTGCTCATTAACGGAGATTTCAACCATGCCTCACTTTCCTCCATTCTTCCCACCTTCACACAATACGTGAAATGCCACACCCGGGAGGACAAGACTCTGGACCTTTTATATGCAAATGTAAAAGGTGCCTACACCTCCATCCCCCTGCCCCCCCTCGGCCGCTCTGATCACAACCTGATACGTCTGCGACCTGAATACACTCCCATGGTGAGGAGACAGCCTGCACAGAAAAGAACTGTTAAGATGTGGAATGATGAAACCAAGGAGAGGCTGAGAGACTGCTTTGAGTCTACGGACTGGAGCGTGTTCTCTCATGGTGATGACATCGACACCTTCAATGACCATTCCACGGATTACATAAAGTTCTGTGAGGGCAACGTCACGCCGACCCGGAGGGTGCGGTGCTTTGCCAACACCAAGCCATGGGTGACCCCTCAACTTCAAGTTCTGCTGAACAAGAAGAAGAGGGTGTTTGCTTCAGGGAGCAGAGAGGAGCTTAAGGAGGTCCAGCGTGAACTCAAGAAGGCGATCAGGATGGCCAAGGACGAATACAAGAGGAAACTGGAGGAGCAACTGGCGCAGGGCAACACAAGGGATGTGTGGAAAGGCCTGAAGAACATCTCAGGTCATGGCCAGAGTGGAGCCAGAGCCACAGCAGGGGGAGACCAAAGATGGGCCACTGAACTTAACCAGTATTTCAACCGGTTTGATCAGGGCCCCCCTCCCCCCTCCATCTCTGCCCCTCACTCTTCACAAAGCTGTTTTTCCCCTGCTTCAGCCCCCTCCCCCCAACTGTTCTCACCTCCAAGCCACCTTTCTCCCCCCCAACACGCCCTACTGCCTCAGCTGCCCAACCCCCCACAGCCACCTCTCTCTGTTACATCTGAACAGGTGAGGAGAGTTTTCTGACGACTCGGCCATTGTGGGCTGCGTGTCTGGGGGGGGGCGAGCTGGAGTACAGGTCAGTCATTAAGGACTTTGTTGACTGGTGTGAGAGCAACTACCTTTGCTTAAACACCGGTAAGACAAGGGAGATGGTGATTGACTTTGAGGAAAAAGTCCCCACCACATCAACCGGTGAGCATCCAGGGCTCGGACATTGAGCTGGTGGACAGCTTCAAATACCTGGGTGTTCACCTCAACAATAAACTGAACTGGTCCACACACATCAACGCCGTGTACAAGAAGGGCCGAAGTCGCCTCCACCTCCTGGGGAGACTGAGGTCCTTCGGAGTGTGCAGACCACTTTTAAGGACCTTTTATGACTCCGTGGTAGCCTCTGCTATCCACTACGCTGTGGTCTGCTGGGGAGCAGGCAGCACGGACCGGGACAGGAAGAGACTCAACAGGCTGGTCACGAGGGCCGGCTCTGTCCTGGGCCGCTCGCTGGACTCGGTGGAGGAGGTGGGAGAGAGGAGGACACTCTCCAGACTATCCTCCATCAGGGACAACGCCCTTCACCCACTGCACCTGACCGTGGAGGAGCTGGCCAGCTCCTTCAGTGGCAGGCTCAGGCACCCCCAGTGTAGGACGGAGCGTTATAGAAGGTCCTTCATCCCAACTGGTGTCAGGATATTTAACTCTCTACTTTAAATATCCTGATGCTAATCGGTAGTGTGTTTTTCTTCTTGTGTGCTTTTTATTTTTATTTTTTTCCCGTTTTTATTTCTATTTTATTTTATTTTATTCTATTTTATTCTGTTAATAGTGTTAAATTTCTAATTTTTGTAAATAATTGTATATTCTTAAGATCGTTTTTATTTTATTTTATATTATCTCTTTTATTATTTATTTTTCCTTGCACTTTATTTTTTAAACTGCGCTGTTGTGAAAGTGTGTTTCCCCTCTGGGGATGAATAAAGCTTTTCTATTCTATTCTATTCTATGGAGAGCTTATCTCTGAACGCATGATCAGTGCATTTATTTATTTATTTGTATTGTATTACATTTCTCCGATCCTTGTTATTCTAATCAGGCTCTGACTGATCACTGACTTCCATCAGTGATCTGATCCAGCCTAACACCCCAGCTCGGGCTCTGAGGTCTGTGGATCAGAATCTACTTGTGGTTCCTCGCACACGGTTCAGGACCAGAGGAGAGAAACCCTTCCAGGCAGTTGCTCCTAAGCTTTGGAACGATCTAAAACATTTTAATTTGTGCAGGCCTTTCCTTGATTTTCTGTAACTCCTGTGTTATCTTGATCTTTTATATATTTTATTGAGTTTTGTTTTTGATTGTTTAAGCACTTTGTGACCCTGGTCTGGAAAAGCCCTCTATAAATATAAATTACTACTTACTTACTTGTAGTGTAGTCAGTTATTACTGCTGAAATCAATTCATAACTTTCATTTTTTTCTATTACAGTCTATTACAGTTCTTCTACACCAGGCCTGGCCAACCCGCGGCTCCCGAGCCGCATGCGGCTCTTTGCCTGGTTTCATGCGGCTCTAATGTTCTAGTGTTGTGTGGTTCTCGAACGATTTGTTGGAACGAACGATCTTTTGAGTGAACGTACTGAACTTCATTCCTTTCTCAGTTCAGTTGAACTCAGCTGCGACCGTGCCGGTGGGAGGGATTCTATAATAGACTTTGCTACAGAACATTTAGTTTTTATGTTGGCACAAAGTGCCAAAGTACAGTCAAAAGAACTGTCGATCCCATCACTCTAACATTCATATCGAGGTTTGGGTTTGTGTTTTCTAAATGTGTGTGTTCGCTTCGCTTGAGTTCAATACATGCGCGTTGGATGAAAATACCGCAAAGTTTCTCAGTAGGGACAAGATCTTTTGAGTAAACAATTTGTGTCAAGTTCGCTTTCAAAATGGCAGGGAAAAAATGCACAGCCAAATGAAAATAGGAATATGAACACAGGACGTTTTTAACTGAATGGAAGAGTTTATATTTTCTATGGAAAAGTACCCCAATGTCAAACGGGCTGCGCTTAAGATACTGTCAATATTTGGGTCAACATACGTCTGCGAGTCTGTGTTTTCTTCCTGAAACACGTGAAATCAAAGCATCGATCTGTTCTGACTGACACCCATGTGAAAGAATTGCTTCGAGTGGCAACAACTGAATACAAGCCAGATCTGATGAGGTTTGTTCAAAGCAAGGAATGCCAGAAGTCCCACTAAGCAACATGCATAGTAAGAGAAAAAATACATTTTAATTATTATATTTTAGTTTGTGGACTTAGTTGAACTGAGAGTTTGTGCGTGTAAGACAGTGCACACAATGTTCATTGTTGAAAATGACTGACCCGTGGTCTGCAGATGTCCAATTCTGTCATTATCATGTTGGTGTGTGACATTTAAAATAAATCTGGCTAAGCAGAGGTCTGTGTGTGTGTGAGGAAGGGATGAGGCGATGTTCATGTGTGCCCATATGTATGACGTGGCTCTTTGCGGTAACACAGTAAAAAAATGTGGCTCTTAGGCTCTGACTGGTTGGCCACCCCTGTTCTACACGAATCCACCTGTTGCAGAACATGACCAGACAGAGGTAGTCTTTGCTCTTGAGGCTGTTGTACTTACTTGTATACTTTGTCTGAATCTGCAAGATCTAGCATTTTGACTACTTATAGTGACACTGGCCCATTTCTATTTTAGGTAACTTCAGGTAACCTTTCTCACTTTTCTACCCACAAATCAAGCCCCCCAAGCCCGCCGCCTGGTGGGAGATCATGCCGCCTGCCCTGGTTCTATTTTAGGGCACTTTTCTCACTTTTCTACCCACAAATCAAGCCCCAAAGCCCGCCGCCTGGTGGGGAAACATGCCGCCTGGCCAGTTTCTATTTTAGGTCACTTTTCTCACTTTTCATTTGAAGCGAACTCAATTCTCTCTCCTGTCTAATGAGTTCTGTGCATTCGTTTGATCCAAGGAAGAGTAACATTTTAGAATTAAAACATTCAATTTATTAATAGCAAAGAATGATTTCAAAGTTAGGCCTTACAAGACCTTAAATACAAAATCTGACTAATTCATGAACAAGAAACATGTCGTTTGAGCTGAACACTGACCTAAACAAAGAATCTTCAGTCTTCCTTCAAACTTGTTATCTCAAACCAGGTCTATAGACCATAAATTCTGTGTCTTGACATCTTTAGAATCGTATACGTTTCTTATCTCAACAAGGAGAGCATGTTCACATGGCTACAACATTATTTTACCAACACATATGTCTTTCACAGTCAGAACCACCGACAAAGTGGCGTCAAGGTCCATACAGAGTTCAGGCACAGATGACGAAAGTCGAAAGACAAAATACAAGAAATGTTTGAACTCTGAATAAAAGATAACATTATCAATGTTAACAATTGAGTACACAAAACGAGGACATATATTCAACCCATCAATGAATACACATATGTGGATGTATTTAAGGATATATCTTCAATCCCTTCTTTGATCTCTGAAACCAGAGGTCAACCTTAATATTTGAAGTTTAAAACAAACCTTTTATCACAAAATCTGGTATATGGTAAATAATCAAATAAAATATGAGATTAATAATTCTATCAGAACTCTTCATGATCTGTCAACAATGCCATCTGATAAGGGGGAGGCGCAGTCTTCTCTTCAATTGCAGATATGATAATATGGTTACATAATGAGCTGATACAAGGAATACAACAGCACCCGCAGATCACAAGTGCTGAAAATACAGCGACAGACATTAAATGAGATATTAGTATTGACTTCCATTTACCAAACCACCTATCCATCATATCACTCAACCAATTTCCTGAGTCTTCTTTGAGTTCATTTGAGAGTGCTTTAAGACCAAATGGCTTTGGTCAAGCTACCATCCGGGGCGGTTTTATTCAGAATGAACGTACAACATAGATCACCAAACATTGCGCACACCCCTCCTTTCTCTGAAAGTATCATGTCTATAAAAATACGATTTTGAAACGTCATAAGTGAAGTGACAGATAGTTGTTCATGCACACGATAATCAGGTCTCTAGTGTAATTTACACTATACAGAGCTATACAGGAGTAATTTATTGTCAAAGTAGGATTAAACAGAGGTGGAGTGGCATTTTGGGCCGTAACAGAATAAATCTGATTAAGCATTTCACAGTGGAAGTTATTCTGAATGAATAGTTTTCTTAGTTTTTTACAATATAAAATAATTCAACTATGTTCAATCAGTTTGCCTTTATTACCATAACTTCTACACAACATTTTCTCACCACAAACCTTTAAACAAACTCTGTAATCGAAAAAGTAACAGGCTGAAGCCAAGGCTTATTTTCCTATCCTATGTAATCCATGAAATAATCCAAAATATCAATTATACAGAGCAGAAAAACAAAAAACAAAATCATATCACATTTCAGTCATTTTACCTTGTAATCCTTAGGTATTTTACATTTCAATGTTTTTACCCTTTCATTTTTATTTTTTAAATGTATTTTATTTTTAAACTGACCAATGTTCTACAAAACTTTGTCACACAGCCTCTTTCATTATTTTACTTACAGAAATGAAACCAACTATATTTAACATTAGTTCTCAACTTTTAACTCAAAATAATGCTTGTAATGTTTTTATATGTAAAATGTCACCTCATTTTTAAAATGCCAGACTTTATTTAGAACCAGAAGTTATTAATTAGTAGTTTGGCTAATGGGATGCTTTGTTAATTATTCTAATAACTCTTTTCTGGAGTTTAATTATAGGGTCTATGTATGTCCTGCATGTACAACAAGAAACCTCAATAGTGAATTCCCAAGTGTGTCAGAAAGGCAGCATTACAAGTGATATCATTGAAAGAGTACTCAAGCGAGCTACCAATGTCGTTTGTGGGCTCGCACTGAAGTGAATTGAGCTGATTCAATGAGATAACCAAACGCTCAATGAGGGACAGGATCGCTTGGTTGAGGCGCAGGATTCCATGCAGCACCTCTTTGATCGAAAAAAATGGAAACTTCCCTGAGCACCCCAGTTCATGTGGGCTCAAGACTCAGGACAAGCGAAAAAACTGCTCATGTAGGCAGTGTAGGGTGTGTTTCCGCTGGTTGTTGTGGAAAACCATATTTCAAAAGGAAATAGGCAAAAGCAGGAAAATTGCCACCAAGTGGGAGTGATGTGGTGGAAAAGGTCACCGCTGGCAGCGAGACTTCATCAGGTGCAGGGGTGGATCACTGCTGGCAGTGAAAGCAGTGATACTTCAGGGAGTGAGGATGCAGGGACCACAGGAAGCAGGGGCCGCAGGATGTAGGGGCCACAGGATGTAGGGGCCGCAGTTGGTGGTAATGTTCTACCCACTTGTCGGGGACAGAACGCATCTTCTCTTCTGTCCGTCTGGAACTCCAGTCCGGTCCAGACTTGGATGTAGCCGGTTCAGCCTCCCGTGTAGAACCCTCACGTGTCTGGTCTGGTCTCACGTTACACCCTCGTCTAGTCCTGTTTTAGTCTCTCGCGTGGCACCTTCGATCTCTCCTCTAGACTCGCCTTTCGTGTCGACTAGGTCTCCTTTCTCAGACCCTCAAAGCCATGTCGGCGGTGAGATCTGCAGTCATGGTCCCACCCAGCACAGTCTCCAGGCATCGTCTCACGACAGGGCAGCTATCATGTTCTTCCTAAATTTGCAAAAATGTTCTCGTTATGAATTTCTGATCTTACCTTAGTTCTGGAAGTCCCACACTTGAACCTTACAGTGCTGCAAATCATTTCTTTATAATATTGAAGGTTATTTCGCAAGCGCACAATGTTCATCACAAAGGAAAAGACAGTTACACACTATCACAATATCATGAGACACAACACACTCAACAAGGTTCTGGTGTCTCTAGACCAGCAAACAACTGACAGATGTGTTGCTTCTGTTACTGGAGAATTCAAGTCATCATTGGAAACTAACACTGTTATTAAAACACATTTTATCATTGATATGTGAAATGGAGCCTGCAAAGAAAATGTTTGGGGGTGAATGGTCTCCTTCACTCTAACACACACAGGATTAGGGAAGGAAGAGATTTACGAGGGCTTTCTTTCACCTCACTTGAGGTGCAGCATTCCTCAAACCTTTTAGAATAAATCTAAACTGTTCACTACATTAGTCAAAATATCAAAACAATGATCAATTGAATCATGCACATGCACGTATCAAATGCCGGTATGTTATAGTGTAAATTGCTTCTTTCTCTCAGTGCACACACACATGCTCTCACATGTTCTTGCACTTGATTCATCCTGGCACTCACATAGTCACACAGACACATAGACACAAAGTCTGATCCACTGCAGCTGCACAGTGTTTTGTCTACGTCATGTCATGTTTGTAAGTCAGTCAAATGCAGGTATCATGTGACCAAACTGAGGATTCAAATATGAAGCGGTTGTTTCTTTCAAATGTTCTTTCTTCAATTAATTTATCCACTGATCGACTCATAAAGGTTTTTTTTATTTTTTATTTATTAAACTTTACTCAAATCAAAATTATTATCAGTTATTTCCAGTTTAAGTTTAGAAATTAACTATTTAAAGCGATAATCAAATCATCAAAAGTTTCCAAAAAAATTCTAACCTCTTATAGTTCTTTCAAAATATTTTTTGTCCATAAATGACACACATACTTAAACTATAGGTTTGAATCATACTAACAAATGAACTCTAGAGTCCTCAAAGGAACCAAACCGTTCCCTAAAAGGATCTTAAAATCAATCATTTTAATTTTATTATCAATTATCACTACTGTATAATCCTTTATAGATCATGATCTCACTGCCATCAGCGCTAATGAATATGTATCAAGCCTCGTCATTGCTTTTCAAATCCAAGTTAGAAAATTATTTTTATTTAAAGACCTCAACAGACTGAATTAGGAATCAACTTCTTCATTTACTTCTTTACCACTTTGATTATTCATTCACTCTTTATTTTTTATTCCATTTTTCAACATTTAATTATTCCTGGTTTATGGATTCCATCAATTCAACATTCTTCTCTAAATATGCACCATTGCTATTTTTTGATTCCATTTTGGAGGTTACTTTAATTTATTTAAAAGCTTTTATCTTTTTACCTACTGTTACTTTTTATTGGTATAGGATTTTTCCAGCGCTATAATCTTATTCGGCGTAATGTTTTTCTTTAGAGTAATTTATTGTATTCAGTTGGTATCAGTTTGGTCTTTTTAATAGGAATATTTGTTTTCAATAACAATATTTTAAGACTTAGTTTTCCAAACCATTGAGTGTATTTTTCTGTTTATATTACCAAGTCAGAAGTCTCTTGAATCGACATTAATTCGATGTCAAGTCACTGGCTTCTCAGATGACTTTTATTAAGTTTTCTGTTTTCCTCCTGTCGATCAGAGATGGGAAGAGTGACGTGGAGGTTGGCCATGGCCCTGCATGTGGTTCCAGGTTTCTCCTCTGTGTTTCAGTATTGCGGGGGTTGCGAGGAATTTCCTTCTCCTCACACACAAACATTTTCGAGCGCAAACCACATAGAGGTTAATAGGAGTGAGGATTCTTGGACAGAGTATTGAGCTCCAGCGCTGGCGGCGGGGAAAGAGCTGGGAACAAGGCCTCTCCAGCAAAACTCCTCCAGCATTCTCAGCCTATAGCAGCTAAGGTTAATTATAGACTTTATCGTAAAAGTAAGGTTTTAAGATTGTTTTTAAACATAGAGAAGGTGTCTGCCCTCCGGACTGAATCCGGTAGTTGGTTCCACAGCAAAGGGGCTTTGAAAACTGAAGGCCCTGGCTCCAAATATACATTAAGAGATTTGTGGTATAACTAATAGTTCCGAGTTTAAAGATCGTAAGGTCCTAGAGGGTTGATTAGTTTGGATTAGATCTTTAATGTATGTTGGTGCTAGACCATGTAAGGCTTTATAGGTTAAGAGAAGGATTTTAAATTGTATTCTAAATTCTACAGGAAGCCAATGTAAGGAAGACAGCACAGTGGAAATGTGTTCGCGCCTCTTAGTCTTAGTCAGGACACGACCGTCAGAGTACTGAATGAGCTGAGAGACTTTTTAGAACATCCTGACAGAGGAGAGTTTCAGTATTCCAGCCTGGAGGTAACAAAAGCGTGGATGAGTTTCTCAGCAGCATCTAAAGGAAGAAGTGCCTGATTTTTTAAATGTTACGAAGGTGGAAGTAGGCAGTCCGTGAGATTTGTTTTATGTTTGAGTTAAATGACAAGTCCTCGTCAAAGCAGACACCCAGATTCTTTACAGTGGTGCTAGTAGCAGGAGAAAGTCCATTATGTAAAACTAGATCATTAGTTAATGATTGTCTTGAGATGTTGCGGACCAAATAGTAAAACCTCAGTTTTTCCGAGTTCAGTAAGAGGACGTTTTTGGTCATCCAGGACTTGATATCTGTAATACAGGACTGTATTTGTGTTAGCTGATTTCTTTCATCTGGCTTCCTTGAAGTAGAGTTGGGTGTGAGCATAACAGTGAAAGTTTATAAGGTGTCTTCTGATCAAGTCCTATAGTGGGAGCATATAGATTGTGAATAGGATTGGACCAAGAACAGAACCTTGTGGGACACCATAGCTGACCTTAGTGTGTGTCGATGAGAGGTGGTTGACATGTACATAGTTCGTTCTATCCGACAGGTAAGATTTAAACCAGTTTAGAGCAGTTCCACGTATGCCTATGTGGTTTTCTAGCCTCTGTAGAAGGATTTGGTGGTCAACAGTGTCAAATGCAGCACTGAGATCTAGAAGAACAAGAACTGAAACATGGCCCTGATCAGAGTCCATCAGCAGGTTGTGACTAACTTTTACAAGGGCGTTCTCTGTGCTGTGGTGTTCCATTAACCACACTGAATCAGCTCAAATTGATCATTGTCATGGAGAAAATCACACAGCTGACTTTGTAACCACTTTCTCCAGAATTCTTTAAATGAAGACATGATTAGATATAGGCCTATAGTAAGTGAGAACCTCTGGATCAAGAGTGGGTTTTTAGCAGAGGTTTAATTACTGCAACTTTAAAAATCTGAGGCACATAGCCTGATTTCATTGACAAGTTAATAATGTCAAGTATGAAAGTGCTAAGTAAGGTTAACAGTTCTTTAAGTAGCCATGTAGGATCGATGACATGTTTTGGACTTTGAGGAGGAAACAACCCGGGACAGCTTTCGAGGACTCACTGGTAAAAAGGAGTCAAAATATAGATTCAAGATTCAAGATTCAAAGCGTTTATTGTCATAGGTACTACGTACCATGAAATTCTTACTTTGTACCCCCAACAAAAGTGCACCGTAAAAATAAAACTATATATATATCTATATATATACATACATATAACCATATATACATTTGAAAGAGTAAAAATATTTAAAAAAACAGAGCAACAAAAGTACAAGTAGTGTAAATAGTGCATGAGGTAGATGTGGTTTTAGCTGTTGAGGAGACTGATGGCGGTTGGAAAGAAAGAGCTTTTTAGTCTCTTTGTCCGCACTTCACACTCCTGTACCTGCGGCCTTGAGGGCAGGAGTGTGAACAGTCCGTGCTGGGGGTGCATGGGATCTTTGAGGATGGAGGCAGCTTTACTGTGGACCCTGCGGTGGTATATGCTCTGCAGGGAGGGCAGAGAAGTTCTGGTGACCCTCTCAGCTGTGTTCACCACTCTCTGAAGGCGTTTGCGGTCCGTCACAGTGCTGCTGAAAATACATGGGCGCCGTCCGGGAATCAAACCCGGAGCGCAAGAATGGGAATCTTGCATGTTGCTTCTATAAGTGATGAGTAATTGACATCATTTTTAACTCAATTATGATTTGATGATGTTTTCAGACTTAGAGCAAGACGTTCAAAAGTTATATTTAAGTGAAATCTTCTCTAAAAGTGATGTATTCAGACTGAGATTTATTTGAAGTACAAGCCCGTCACCTGGTGGGGGACCATGCCTGGTTCTTTTTTTTTTTTTTAATCAAAATTTATCTTTTTTTTTGCCACAAGGCAAGCCAGTCAAGCCCCCTACCCTACCTGGTGCGCGAACCAAACAGCAGCATGTCTTCTCCTTTGTATTTGATTGACAGGTCTACCAGAACTGTCTTGTAGATGCAGCAATTAACGAAGCCCCTCTCCCACGACGACTTCCTGACTGTTCAAAAAAAGAGACACTTAAATAATATGGGAAGTACAAAAGTAGCAGATGAACTTGGATTACGACCCTGAATTAGGTTTTCTAAGATGTTGCTCAGTTGTTGTTCAAACTTCAAATAAGGTTTTATTTAGCTACAAACATTAATAACCAGCTATAAGAAACATGAGAAACACCTATTTGAAGTTGTTTTCAAAAGTTACGTTTAAAGTTGTCTCAAACTGATGTTTTCAGACTGAGAGAAAGACGTTTTCCAAGATTCTGCTCAAACTCTAAATTTCAGGGTTCAAACTTCAAATAAAGGGTTTATATAGCTACATACATCAATTAATACCTGTAATAAACATAACATAATAAACACTTATTCTAAGCTGTTTTCAAAAGTTATGTTTAACCTGAAATATTGTCTCAAACTGATGTTCTCAGACTGAGAGAATGACGTTTTCTAAGATTCTGCTGGAGCTCTGTATAGCAGTTTTCAAACATCAAATGAAGGGTTTATATAGCTATATATATCAATTTGCAACTGAAATAAACAAGAGAAAAACTTATTCAAAGCTGTTTTCAAAAGTTATGTTTAACCTGAAATATCGTCTCAAACTGATGTTCTCAGACTGAGAGAATGACGTTTTCTAAGATTCTGCTGGAGCTCTGAATAGCAGTTTTCAAACATCAAATAAAGGGTTTATATAGCTATATATATCAATTTGCACCTGAAATAAACAAGAGAAACATTTATTCCAAGCTGTTTTCAAAAGTTATGTTTAACCTGAAATATTGTCTCAAATTGATGTTCTCAGACTGAGAGAATGACGTTTTCTAAGATTCTGCTGGAGCTCTGAATAGCAGTTTTCAAACATCAAATAAAGGGTTTATATAGCTATATATATCAATTTGCATCTGAAATAAACAATAGAAACACTTATTCGAAGCTGTTTTCAAAAGTTATGTTTAACCTGAAATATTGTCTCAAATTGATGTTCTCAGACTGAGAGAATGACGTTTTCTAAGATTCTGCTGGAGCTCTGAATAGCAGTTTTCAAACATCAAATAAAGGGTTTATATAGCTATATATATCAATTTGCATCTGAAATAAACAAGAGAAACACTTATTCGAAGCTGGTTTCAAAAGTTATGTTTAACCAGAAATATTGTCTCAAACTGATGTTCTCAGACTGAGAGAATTACGTTTTCTAAGATTCTGCTTGAGCTCTGAATAGCAGTTTTCAAACATCAAATAAAGGGTTTATATAGCTATATATATCAATTTGCATCTGAAATAAACAAGACAAAAAGTTATTCGAAACTGTTTTCAAAAGTTATGTTTAACATGAAATTACCGCTCAAACTGATGTTCTCAGACTGAGAGAATGACGTTTTCCAAGATTCTGCTGGAGCTCTGAATAACAGTTTTCAAACATCAAATAAAGCGTTTATATAGCTATATATATCAATTTGCATCTGAAATAAACAAGAGAAACACTTATTCGAAGCTGTTTTCAAAAGTTATGTTTAACCTGAAATATTGTCTCAAACTGATGTTCTCAGACTGAGAGAATGACGTTTTCCAAGATTCTGCTGGAGCTCTGAATAGCAGTTTTCAAACATCAAATAAAGGGTTTATATAGCTATATATATTAATTTGCATCTGAAATAAACAAGAGAAACACTTATTCGAAGCTGTTTTCAAAAGTTATGTTTAACCTGAAATATTGTCTCAAACTGATGTTCTCAGACTGAGAGAATGACGTTTTCTAAGATTCTGCTGGAGATCTGAATAGCAGTTTTCAAACATCAAATAAAGGGTTTATATAGCTATATATATCATTTTCCATCTGAAATAAACAAGAGAAAAAATTATTCGAAGCTGTTTTCAAAAGTTATGTTTAACCTGAAATATTGGCTCAAACTGATGTTCTCAGACTGAGAGAATGACGTTTTCTAAGATTCTGCTGGAGCTCTGAATAACAGTTTTCAAACATCAAATAAAGGGTTTATATAGCTATATATATCAATTTGTATCTGAAATAAACAAGAGAAACACTTATTCGAAGCTGTTTTCAAAAGTTATGTTTAACCTGAAATATTGTCTCAAACTGATGTTCTCAGACTGAGAGAATGACGTTTTCTAAGATTCTGCTGGAGCTCTGAATAGCAGTTTTCAAACATCAAATAAAGGGTTTATATAGCTATATATATCAATTTGCATCTGAAATAAACAAGAGAAAAACTTATTCAAAGCTGTTTTCAAAAGTTATGTTTAACCTGAAATATTGTCTCAAACTGATGTTCTCAGACTGAGAGAATGACGTTTTCTAAGATTCTGCTGGAGCTCTGAATAGCAGTTTTCAAACATCAAATAAAGGGTTTATATAGCTATATATAACAATTTGCATCTGAAATAAACAAGAGGAACATTTATTCGAAGCTGTTTTCAAAAGTTATGTTTAACCTGAAATATTGTCTCAAACTGATCTTCTCAGACTGAGAGAATGACGTTTTCCAAGATTCTGCTGAGGTTCTGAATAGCAGTTTTCTAACATCAAATAAAGGGTTTATATAGCTATATATATCAATTTGCATCTGAAATAAACAAGAGAAACACTTATTCGAAGCTGTTTTCAAAAGTTATGTTTAACATGAAATACTGTCTCAAACTGATGTTCTCAGACTGAGAGAATGACGTTTTCCAAGATTCTGCTGGAGCTCTGAATAACAGTTTTCAAACATCAAATAAAGGGTTTATATAGCTATATATATATATCAATTTGCATCTGAAATAAACAAGAGAAACACTTATTCGAACCTGTTTACAAAAGTTATGTTTTACCTGAAATATTGTCTCAAACTGATGTTCTCAGACTGAGAGAATGACGTTTTCCAAGATTCTGCTAGAGCTCTGAATAACAGTTTTCAAACATCAAATAAAGGGTTTATATAGCTATATATATCAATTTGCATCTGAAATAAACAAGAGAAACACTTATTCGAAGCTGTTTTCAAAGGATATGTTTAAGTGAGACCTTCTCTAAATGTGATGTATTCAGACTGAGATGTATTTGATGTCCAATCCCGCCACCTTGTGGTTCTTCTTTTTTATCAACATTTCTCTTTTTTTTCCACAATGCAATTCCCCCAAGCACCCTACCTGGTGCACAAACCAAACACCACCATGTCTTCTCCTTTGAATTTGATTGACAGGTCCACCAGAACGGTCTTGTAGATACAGCATTGCGTTGTCTAGTCCGAGCGAGTCTCAGAATGTTTTCACAGTCTTGGAAGTAGTGAACGCGGGCTAAGATGCTGCTGGAGCTCTGAATAGCAGTTTTCAAACATCAAATAAAGGGTTTATATAGCTATATATATCAATGTGCATCTGAAATAAACAAGAGAAACACTTATTCGAAGCTGTTTTCAAAAGTTATGTTTAACCTGAAATATTGTCTCAAACTGATCTTCTCAGACTGAGAGAATGACGTTTTCTAAGATTCTGCTGGAGCTCTGAATAACAGTTTTCAAACATCAAATAAAGGGTTTATATAGCTATATATAACAATTTGCATCTGAAATAAACAAGAGGAACATTTATTCGAAGCTGTTTTCAAAAGTTATGTTTAACCTGAAATATTGTCTCAAACTGATCTTCTCAGACTGAGAGAATGACGTTTTCCAAGATTCTGCTGAGGTTCTGAATAGCAGTTTTCTAACATCAAATAAAGGGTTTATATAGCTATATATATCAATTTGCATCTGAAATAAACAAGAGAAACACTTATTCGAAGCTGTTTTCAAAAGTTATGTTTAACATGAAATACTGTCTCAAACTGATGTTCTCAGACTGAGAGAATGACGTTTTCCAAGATTCTGCTGGAGCTCTGAATAACAGTTTTCAAACATCAAATAAAGGGTTTATATAGCTATATATATATATCAATTTGCATCTGAAATAAACAAGAGAAACACTTATTCGAACCTGTTTACAAAAGTTATGTTTTACCTGAAATATTGTCTCAAACTGATGTTCTCAGACTGAGAGAATGACGTTTTCCAAGATTCTGCTAGAGCTCTGAATAACAGTTTTCAAACATCAAATAAAGGGTTTATATAGCTATATATATCAATTTGCATCTGAAATAAACAAGAGAAACACTTATTCGAAGCTGTTTTCAAAGGATATGTTTAAGTGAGACCTTCTCTAAATGTGATGTATTCAGACTGAGATGTATTTGATGTCCAATCCCGCCACCTTGTGGTTCTTCTTTTTTATCAACATTTCTCTTTTTTTTCCACAATGCAATTCCCCCAAGCACCCTACCTGGTGCACAAACCAAACACCACCATGTCTTCTCCTTTGAATTTGATTGACAGGTCCACCAGAACGGTCTTGTAGATACAGCATTGCGTTGTCTAGTCCGAGCGAGTCTCAGAATGTTTTCACAGTCTTGGAAGTAGTGAACGCGGGCTAAGATGCTGCTGGAGCTCTGAATAACAGTTTTCAAACATCAAATAAAGGGTTTATATAGCTATATATATCAATTTGCATCTGAAATAAACAAGAGAAAAACATATTCAAAGCTGTTTTCAAAAGTTATGTTTAACCTGAAATATTGTCTCAAACTGATGTTCTCAGACTGAGAGAATGATGTTTTCTAAGATTCTGCTGGAGCTCTGAATAGCAGTTTTCAAACATCAAATAAAGGGTTTATATAGCTATATATATCAATGTGCATCTGAAATAAACAAGAGAAACACTTATTCGAAGCTGTTTTCAAAAGTTATGTTTAACCTGAAATATTGTCTCAAACTGATCTTCTCAGACTGAGAGAATGACGTTTTCTAAGATTCTGCTGGAGCTCTGAATAACAGTTTTCTAACATCAAATAAAGGGTTTATATAGCTATATATATCAATTTGCATCTGAAATAAACAAGAGAAACATTTATTCCAAGCTGTTTTCAAAAGTTATGTTTAACCTGAAATATTGTCTCAAATTGATGTTCTCAGACTGAGAGAATGACGTTTTCTAAGATTCTGCTGGAGCTCTGAATAGCAGTTTTCAAACATCGAATAAAGGGTTTATATAGCTATATATATCAATTTGCATCTGAAATAAACAAGAGAAACACTTATTCGAAGCTGTTTTCAAAAGTTATGTTTAACCTGAAATATTGTCTCAAATTGATGTTCTCAGACTGAGAGAATGACGTTTTCTAAGATTCTGCTGGAGCTCTGAATAGCAGTTTTCAAACATCAAATAAAGGGTTTATATAGCTATATATAACAATTTGCATCTGAAATAAACAAGAGAAACATTTATTCGAAGCTGGTTTCAAAAGTTATGTTTAACCTGAAATATTGTCTCAAACTGATGTTCTCAGACTGAGAGAATGACGTTTTCCAAGATTCTGCTGGAGCTCTGAATAACCGTTTTCAAACATCAAATAAAGGGTTGATATAGCTATATATATCAATTTGCATCTGAAATAAACAAGAGAAACACTTATTCAAAGCTGTTTTCAAAAGTTATGTTTAACCTGAAATATTGTCTCAAACTGATGTTCTCAGACTGAGAGAATGACGTTTTCCAAGATTCTGCTGGAGCTCTGAATAACCGTTTTCAAACATCAAATAAAGGGTTGATATAGCTATATATATCAATTTGCATCTGAAATAAACAAGAGAAACACTTATTCGAAGCTGTTTTCAAAAGTTATGTTTAACCTGAAATATTGTCTCAAACTGATGTTCTCAGACTAAGAGAATGAAGTTTTCCAAGATTCTGCTGGAGCTCTGAATAGCAGTTTTCAAACATCAAATAAAGGGTTTATATAGCTATATATATCAATTTGCATCTGAAATAAACAAGAGAAACACTTATTCGAAGCTGTTTTCAAAAGTTATGTTTAACCTGAAATATTGTCTCAAACTGATGTTCTCAGACTGAGAGAATGACGTTTTCCAAGATTCTGCTGGAGCTCTGAATAGCAGTTTTCAAACATCAAATAAAGGGTTTATATAGCTATATATATCATTTTCCATCTGAAATAAACAAGAGAAACACTTATTCGAAGCTGTTTTCAAAAGTTATGGTTAACCTGAAATATTGTCTCAAACTGATGTTCTCAGACTGAGAGAATGACGTTTTCTAAGATTCTGCTGGAGCTCTGAATAGCAGTTTTCAAACATCAAATAAAGGGTTTATATAGCTATATATATCAATTTGCATCTGAAATAAACAAGAGAAACATTTATTCGAAGCTGTTTTCAAAAGTTATGTTTAACCTGAAATATCGTCTCAAACTGATCTTCTCAGACTGAGAGAATGACGTTTTCCAAGATTCTGCTGGAGCTCTGAATAACAGTTTTAAAACATCAAATAAAGGGTTTATATAGCTATATATATCAATTTGCATCTGAAATAAACAAAAGAAAAACTTATTCAAAGCTGTTTTCAAAAGTTATGTTTAACCTGAAATATTGTCTCAAACTGATGTTCTCAGACCGAGAGAATGACGTTTTCTAAGATTCTGCTGGAGCTCTGAATAGCAGTTTTCAAACATCAAATAAAGGGTTTATATAGCTATATATATCAATTTGCATCTGAAATAAACAAGAGAAACACTTATTCGAAGCTGTTTTCAAAAGTTATGTTTAACCTGAAATATTGTCTCAAACTGATGTTCTCAGACTGAGAGAATGACGTTTTCTAAGATTCTGCTGGAGCTCTGAATAGCAGTTTTCAAACATCAAATAAAGGGTTTATATAGCTATATATATCAATTTGCATCTGAAATAAACAAGAGAAACACTTATTCGAAGCTGGTTTCAAAAGTTATGTTTAACCTGAAATATTGTCTCAAACTGATGTTCTCAGACCGAGAGAATGACGTTTTCTAAGATTCTGCTGGAGCTCTGAATACCAGTTTTCAAAGATCAAATAAAGGGTTTATATAGCTATATATATCAATTTGCATCTGAAATAAACAAGAGAAACACTTATTCGAAGCTGTTTTCAAAAGTTATGTTTAACCTGAAATATTGTCTCAAACTGATGTTCTCAGACTGAGAGAATGACGTTTTCCAAGATTCTGCTGGAGCTCTGAATAACAGTTTTAAAACATCAAATAAAGGGTTTATATAGCTATATATATCAATTTGCATCTGAAATAAACAAAAGAAAAACTTATTCAAAGCTGTTTTCAAAAGTTATGTTTAACCTGAAATATTGTCTCAAACTGATGTTCTCAGACCGAGAGAATGACGTTTTCTAAGATTCTGCTGGAGCTCTGAATAGCAGTTTTCAAACATCAAATAAAGGGTTTATATAGCTATATATATCAATTTGCATCTGAAATAAACAAGAGAAACACTTATTCGAAGCTGTTTTCAAAAGTTATGTTTAACCTGAAATATTGTCTCAAACTGATGTTCTCAGACTGAGAGAATGACGTTTTCTAAGATTCTGCTGGAGCTCTGAATAGCAGTTTTCAAACATCAAATAAAGGGTTTATATAGCTATATATATCAATTTGCATCTGAAATAAACAAGAGAAACACTTATTCGAAGCTGGTTTCAAAAGTTATGTTTAACCTGAAATATTGTCTCAAACTGATGTTCTCAGACCGAGAGAATGACGTTTTCTAAGATTCTGCTGGAGCTCTGAATACCAGTTTTCAAAGATCAAATAAAGGGTTTATATAGCTATATATATCAATTTGCATCTGAAATAAACAAGAGAAACACTTATTCGAAGCTGTTTTCAAAAGTTATGTTTAACCTGAAATATTGTCTCAAACTGATGTTCTCAGACTGAGAGAATGACGTTTTCTAAGATTCTGCTGGAGCTCTGAATAGCAGTTTTCAAACATCAAATAAAGGGTTTATATAGCTATATATAACAATTTGCATCTGAAATAAACAAGAGAAACATTTATTCGAAGCTGTTTTCAAAAGTTATGTTTAACCTGAAATATTGTCTCAAACTGATCTTCTCAGGCTGAGAGAATGACGTTTTCCAAGATTCTGCTGAAGCTCTGAATAGCAGTTTTCAAACATCAAATAAAGGGTTTATATAGCTATATATATCAATTTGCATCTGATAAACAAGAGAAACACTTATTCAAAGCTGTTTTCAAAAGTTATGTTTAACATGAAATACTGTCTCAAACTGATGTTCTCAGACTGAGAGAATGACGTTTTCCAAGATTCTGCTGGAGCTCTGAATAACAGTTTTCAAACATCAAATAAAGGGTTTATATAGCTATATATATATCAATTTGCATCTGAAATAAACAAGAGAAACACTTATTCAAAGCTGTTTTCAAAAGTTATGTTTAACCTGAAATATTGTCTCAAACTGATGTTCTCAGACCGAGAGAATGACGTTTTCTAAGATTCTGCTGGAGCTCTGAATAGCAGTTTTCAAACATCAAATAAAGGGTTTATATAGCTATATATATCAATTTGCATCTGAAATAAACAAGAGAAACACTTATTCGAAGCTGTTTTCAAAAGTTATGTTTAACCTGAAATATTGTCTCAAACTGATGTTCTGAGACTGAGAGAATGACGTTTTCTAAGATTCTGCTGGAGCTCTGTATAGCAGTTTTCAAACATCAAATAAAGGGTTTATATAGCTATATATATCAATTTGCATCTGAAATAAACAAGAAAAAAACTTATTCAAAGCTGTTTTCATAAGTTATGTTTAACCTGAAATATTGTCTCAAACTGATGTTCTCAGACTGAGAGAATGACGTTTTCTAAGATTCTGCTGGAGCTCTGAATAGCAGTTTTCAAACATCAAATAAAGGGTTTATATAGCTATATATATATCAATTTGCATCTGAAATAAACAAGAGAAACATTTATTCGAAGCTGTTTTCAAAAGTTATGTTTAACCTGAAATATTGTCTCAAACTGATGTTCTCAGACCGAGAGAATGACGTTTTCTAAGATTCTGCTGGAGCTCTGAATAGCAGTTTTCAAACATCAAATAAAGGGTTTATATAGCTATATATATCAATTTGCATCTGAAATAAACAAGAGAAACACTTATTCGAAGCTGTTTTCAAAAGTTATGTTTAACCTGAAATATTGTCTCAAACTGATGTTCTCAGACTGAGAGAATGACTTTTTTTAAGATTCTGCTGGAGCTCTGTATAGCAGTTTTCAAACATCAAATAAAGGGTTTATATAGCTATATATATATATCAATTTGCATCTGAAATAAACAAGAGAAAAACTTATTCGAAGCTGTTTTCAAAAGTTATGTTTAACATGAAATTACCGCTCAAACTGATGTTCTCAGACTGAGAGAATGACGTTTTCCAAGATTCTGCTGGAGCTCTGAATAACAGTTTTCAAACATCAAATAAAGGGTTTATATAGCTATATATATCAATTTGCATCTGAAATAAACAAGAGAAACACTTATTCGAAGCTGTTTTCAAAAGTTATGTTTAACCTGAAATATTGTCTCAAACTGATGTTCTGAGACTGAGAGAATGACGTTTTCTAAGATTCTGCTGGAGCTCTGTATAGCAGTTTTCAAACATCAAATAAAGGGTTTATATAGCTATATATATCAATTTGCATCTGAAATAAACAAGAAAAAAACTTATTCAAAGCTGTTTTCATGAGTTATGTTTAACCTGAAATATTGTCTCAAACTGATGTTCTCAGACTGAGAGAATGACGTTTTCTAAGATTCTGCTGGAGCTCTGAATAGCAGTTTTCAAACATCAAATAAAGGGTTTATATAGCTATATATATCAATTTGCATCTGAAATAAACAAGAGAAACACTTATTCGAAGCTGTTTTCAAAAGTTATGTTTAACCTGAAACATTGTCTCAAACTGATGTTCTCAGACCGAGAGAATGACGTTTTCTAAGATTCTGCTGGAGCTCTGAATAGCAGTTTTCAAACATCAAATAAAGGGTTTATATAGCTATATATATCAATTTGCATCTGAAATAAACAAGAGAATCACTTATTCGAAGCTGTTTTCAAAAGTTATGTTTAACCTGAAATATTGTCTCAAACTGATGTTCTCAGACTGAGAGAATGACGTTTTCTAAGATTCTGCTGGAGCTCTGAATAGCAGTTTTCAAACATCAAATAAAGGGTTTATATAGCTATATATATCAATTTGCATCTGAAATAAACAAGAGAAACACTTATTCGAAGCTGTTTTCAAAAGTTATGTTTAACCTGAAACATTGTCTCAAACTGATGTTCTCAGACCGAGAGAATGACGTTTTCTAAGATTCTGCTGGAGCTCTGAATAGCAGTTTTCAAACATCAAATAAAGGGTTTATATAGCTATATATATCAATTTGCATCTGAAATAAACAAGAGAAACACTTATTCGAAGCTGTTTTCAAAAGTTATGTTTAACCTGAAATATTGTCTCAAACTGATCTCAGACTGAGAGAATGACGTTTTCTAAGATTCTGCTGGAGCTCTGAATAGCAGTTTTCAAACATCAAATAAAGGGTTTATATAGCTATATATATCAATTTGCATCTGAAATAAACAAAAGAAAAACTTATTCAAAGCTGTTTTCAAAAGTTATGTTTAAACTGAAATATTGTCTCAAACTGATGTTCTCAGACCGAGAGAATGACGTTTTCTAAGATTCTGCTGGAGCTCTGAATAGCAGTTTTCAAACATCAAATAAAGGGTTTATATAGCTATATATATCAATTTGCATCTGAAATAAACAAGAGAAACACTTATTCGAAGCTGTTTTCAAAAGTTATGTTTAACCTGAAATATTGTCTCAAACTGATGTTCTCAGACTGAGAGAATGACGTTTTCTAAGATTCTGCTGGAGCTCTGTATAGCAGTTTTCAAACATCAAATAAAGGGTTTATATAGCTATATATATATATCAATTTGCATCTGAAATAAACAAGAGAAAAACTTATTCGAAGCTGTTTTCAAAAGTTATGTTTAACATGAAATTACCGCTCAAACTGATGTTCTCAGACTGAGAGAATGACGTTTTCCAAGATTCTGCTGGAGCTCTGAATAACAGTTTTCAAACATCAAATAAAGGGTTTATATAGCTATATATATCAATTTGCATCTGAAATAAACAAGAGAAACACTTATTCGAAGCTGTTTTCAAAAGTTATGTTTAACCTGAAATATTGTCTCAAACTGATGTTCTCAGACTGAGAGAATGACGTTTTCCAAGATTCTGCTGGAGCTCTGAATAGCAGTTTTCAAACATCAAATAAAGGGTTTATATAGCTATATATATCAATTTGCATCTGAAATAAACAAGAGAAACACTTATTCGAAGCTGTTTTCAAAAGTTATGTTTAACCTGAAATATTGTCTCAAACTGATGTTCTCAGACTGAGAGAATGACGTTTTCCAAGATTCTGCTGGAGCTCTGAATAGCAGTTTTCAAACATTAAATAAAGGGTTTATATAGCTATATATATCAATTTGCATCTGAAATAGACAAGAGAAACACTTATTCGAAGCTGTTTTCAAAAGTTATGTTTAACCTGAAACATTGTCTCAAACTGATGTTCTCAGACTGAGAGAATGACGTTTTCTAAGATTCTGCTGGAGCTCTGAATAGCAGTTTTCAAACATCAAATAAAGGGTTTATATAGCTATATATATCAATTTGCATCTGAAATAAACAAGAGAAACATTTATTCGAAGCTGTTTTCAAAAGTTATGTTTAACATGAAATATTGTCTCAAACTGATGTTCTCAGACTGAGAGAATGACGTTTTCCAAGATTCTGCTGGAGCTCTGAATAACAGTTTTAAAACATCAAATAAAGGGTTTATATAGCTATATATATCAATTTGCATCTGAAATAAACAAGAGAAACACTTATTCGAAGCTGTTTTCAAAAGTTATGTTTAACCTGAAATATTGTCTCAAACTGATGTTCTCAGACTGAGAGAATGACGTTTTCTAAGATTCTTCTGGAGCTCTGAATAGCAGTTTTCAAACATCAAATAAAGGGTTTATATAGCTATATATATCAATTTGCATCTGAAATAAACAAAAGAAAAACGTATTCAAAGCTGTTTTCAAAAGTTATGTTTAACCTGAAATATTGTCTCAAACTGATGTTCTCAGACCGAGAGAATGACGTTTTCTAAGATTCTGCTGGAGCTCTGAATAGCAGTTTTCAAACATCAAATAAAGGGTTTATATAGCTATATATATCAATTTGCATCTGAAATAAACAAAAGAAAAACTTATTCAAAGCTGTTTTCAAAAGTTATGTTTAAACTGAAATATTGTCTCAAACTGATGTTCTCAGACCGAGAGAATGACGTTTTCTAAGATTCTGCTGGAGCTCTGAATAGCAGTTTTCAAACATCAAATAAAGGGTTTATATAGCTATATATATCAATTTGCATCTGAAATAAACAAGAGAAACACTTATTCGAAGCTGTTTTCAAAAGTTATGTTTAACCTGAAATATTGTCTCAAACTGATGTTCTCAGACTGAGAGAATGACGTTTTCTAAGATTCTGCTGGAGCTCTGTATAGCAGTTTTCAAACATCAAATAAAGGGTTTATATAGCTATATATATATATCAATTTGCATCTGAAATAAACAAGAGAAAAACTTATTCGAAGCTGTTTTCAAAAGTTATGTTTAACATGAAATTACCGCTCAAACTGATGTTCTCAGACTGAGAGAATGACGTTTTCCAAGATTCTGCTGGAGCTCTGAATAACAGTTTTCAAACATCAAATAAAGGGTTTATATAGCTATATATATCAATTTGCATCTGAAATAAACAAGAGAAACACTTATTCGAAGCTGTTTTCAAAAGTTATGTTTAACCTGAAATATTGTCTCAAACTGATGTTCTCAGACTGAGAGAATGACGTTTTCCAAGATTCTGCTGGAGCTCTGAATAGCAGTTTTCAAACATCAAATAAAGGGTTTATATAGCTATATATATCAATTTGCATCTGAAATAAACAAGAGAAACACTTATTCGAAGCTGTTTTCAAAAGTTATGTTTAACCTGAAATATTGTCTCAAACTGATGTTCTCAGACTGAGAGAATGACGTTTTCCAAGATTCTGCTGGAGCTCTGAATAGCAGTTTTCAAACATTAAATAAAGGGTTTATATAGCTATATATATCAATTTGCATCTGAAATAGACAAGAGAAACACTTATTCGAAGCTGTTTTCAAAAGTTATGTTTAACCTGAAACATTGTCTCAAACTGATGTTCTCAGACTGAGAGAATGACGTTTTCTAAGATTCTGCTGGAGCTCTGAATAGCAGTTTTCAAACATCAAATAAAGGGTTTATATAGCTATATATATCAATTTGCATCTGAAATAAACAAGAGAAACATTTATTCGAAGCTGTTTTCAAAAGTTATGTTTAACATGAAATATTGTCTCAAACTGATGTTCTCAGACTGAGAGAATGACGTTTTCCAAGATTCTGCTGGAGCTCTGAATAACAGTTTTAAAACATCAAATAAAGGGTTTATATAGCTATATATATCAATTTGCATCTGAAATAAACAAGAGAAACACTTATTCGAAGCTGTTTTCAAAAGTTATGTTTAACCTGAAATATTGTCTCAAACTGATGTTCTCAGACTGAGAGAATGACGTTTTCTAAGATTCTTCTGGAGCTCTGAATAGCAGTTTTCAAACATCAAATAAAGGGTTTATATAGCTATATATATCAATTTGCATCTGAAATAAACAAAAGAAAAACGTATTCAAAGCTGTTTTCAAAAGTTATGTTTAACCTGAAATATTGTCTCAAACTGATGTTCTCAGACCGAGAGAATGACGTTTTCTAAGATTCTGCTGGAGCTCTGAATAGCAGTTTTCAAACATCAAATAAAGGGTTTATATAGCTATATATATCAATTTGCATCTGAAATAAACAAGAGAAACACTTATTCGAAGCTGTTTTCAAAAGTTATGTTTAACCTGAAATATTGTCTCAAACTGATGTTCTCAGACTGAGAGAATGACGTTTTCTAAGATTCTGCTGGAGATCTGAATAGCAGTTTTCAAACATCAAATAAAGGGTTTATATAGCTATATATAACAATTTGCATCTGAAATAAACAAGAGAAACATTTATTCGAAGCTGTTTTCAAAAGTTATGTTTAACCTGAAATATTGTCTCAAACTGATCTTCTCAGGCTGAGAGAATGACGTTTTCCAAGATTCTGCTGAAGCTCTGAATAGCAGTTTTCAAACATCAAATAAAGGGTTTATATAGCTATATATATCAATTTGCATCTGATAAACAAGAGAAACACTTATTCAAAGCTGTTTTCAAAAGTTATGTTTAACATGAAATACTGTCTCAAACTGATGTTCTCAGACTGAGAGAATGACGTTTTCCAAGATTCTGCTGGAGCTCTGAATAACAGTTTTCAAACATCAAATAAAGGGTTTATATAGCTATATATATATCAATTTGCATCTGAAATAAACAAGAGAAACACTTATTCAAAGCTGTTTTCAAAAGTTATGTTTAACCTGAAATATTGTCTCAAACTGATGTTCTCAGACCGAGAGAATGACGTTTTCTAAGATTCTGCTGGAGCTCTGAATAGCAGTTTTCAAACATCAAATAAAGGGTTTATATAGCTATATATATCAATTTGCATCTGAAATAAACAAGAGAAACACTTATTCGAAGCTGTTTTCAAAAGTTATGTTTAACCTGAAATATTGTCTCAAACTGATGTTCTGAGACTGAGAGAATGACGTTTTCTAAGATTCTGCTGGAGCTCTGTATAGCAGTTTTCAAACATCAAATAAAGGGTTTATATAGCTATATATATCAATTTGCATCTGAAATAAACAAGAAAAAAACTTATTCAAAGCTGTTTTCATAAGTTATGTTTAACCTGAAATATTGTCTCAAACTGATGTTCTCAGACTGAGAGAATGACGTTTTCTAAGATTCTGCTGGAGCTCTGAATAGCAGTTTTCAAACATCAAATAAAGGGTTTATATAGCTATATATATATCAATTTGCATCTGAAATAAACAAGAGAAACATTTATTCGAAGCTGTTTTCAAAAGTTATGTTTAACCTGAAATATTGTCTCAAACTGATGTTCTCAGACCGAGAGAATGACGTTTTCTAAGATTCTGCTGGAGCTCTGAATAGCAGTTTTCAAACATCAAATAAAGGGTTTATATAGCTATATATATCAATTTGCATCTGAAATAAACAAGAGAAACACTTATTCGAAGCTGTTTTCAAAAGTTATGTTTAACCTGAAATATTGTCTCAAACTGATGTTCTCAGACTGAGAGAATGACTTTTTTTAAGATTCTGCTGGAGCTCTGTATAGCAGTTTTCAAACATCAAATAAAGGGTTTATATAGCTATATATATATATCAATTTGCATCTGAAATAAACAAGAGAAAAACTTATTCGAAGCTGTTTTCAAAAGTTATGTTTAACATGAAATTACCGCTCAAACTGATGTTCTCAGACTGAGAGAATGACGTTTTCCAAGATTCTGCTGGAGCTCTGAATAACAGTTTTCAAACATCAAATAAAGGGTTTATATAGCTATATATATCAATTTGCATCTGAAATAAACAAGAGAAACACTTATTCGAAGCTGTTTTCAAAAGTTATGTTTAACCTGAAATATTGTCTCAAACTGATGTTCTGAGACTGAGAGAATGACGTTTTCTAAGATTCTGCTGGAGCTCTGTATAGCAGTTTTCAAACATCAAATAAAGGGTTTATATAGCTATATATATCAATTTGCATCTGAAATAAACAAGAAAAAAACTTATTCAAAGCTGTTTTCATAAGTTATGTTTAACCTGAAATATTGTCTCAAACTGATGTTCTCAGACTGAGAGAATGACGTTTTCTAAGATTCTGCTGGAGCTCTGAATAGCAGTTTTCAAACATCAAATAAAGGGTTTATATAGCTATATATATCAATTTGCATCTGAAATAAACAAGAGAAACACTTATTCAAAGCTGTTTTCAAAAGTTATGTTTAACCTGAAACATTGTCTCAAACTGATGTTCTCAGACCGAGAGAATGACGTTTTCTAAGATTCTGCTGGAGCTCTGAATAGCAGTTTTCAAACATCAAATAAAGGGTTTATATAGCTATATATATCAATTTGCATCTGAAATAAACAAGAGAATCACTTATTCGAAGCTGTTTTCAAAAGTTATGTTTAACCTGAAATATTGTCTCAAACTGATGTTCTCAGACTGAGAGAATGACGTTTTCTAAGATTCTGCTGGAGCTCTGAATAGCAGTTTTCAAACATCAAATAAAGGGTTTATATAGCTATATATATCAATTTGCATCTGAAATAAACAAGAGAAACACTTATTCGAAGCTGTTTTCAAAAGTTATGTTTAACCTGAAACATTGTCTCAAACTGATGTTCTCAGACCGAGAGAATGACGTTTTCTAAGATTCTGCTGGAGCTCTGAATAGCAGTTTTCAAACATCAAATAAAGGGTTTATATAGCTATATATATCAATTTGCATCTGAAATAAACAAGAGAAACACTTATTCGAAGCTGTTTTCAAAAGTTATGTTTAACCTGAAATATTGTCTCAAACTGATCTCAGACTGAGAGAATGACGTTTTCTAAGATTCTGCTGGAGCTCTGAATAGCAGTTTTCAAACATCAAATAAAGGGTTTATATAGCTATATATATCAATTTGCATCTGAAATAAACAAAAGAAAAACTTATTCAAAGCTGTTTTCAAAAGTTATGTTTAAACTGAAATATTGTCTCAAACTGATGTTCTCAGACCGAGAGAATGACGTTTTCTAAGATTCTGCTGGAGCTCTGAATAGCAGTTTTCAAACATCAAATAAAGGGTTTATATAGCTATATATATCAATTTGCATCTGAAATAAACAAGAGAAACACTTATTCGAAGCTGTTTTCAAAAGTTATGTTTAACCTGAAATATTGTCTCAAACTGATGTTCTCAGACTGAGAGAATGACGTTTTCTAAGATTCTGCTGGAGCTCTGTATAGCAGTTTTCAAACATCAAATAAAGGGTTTATATAGCTATATATATATATCAATTTGCATCTGAAATAAACAAGAGAAAAACTTATTCGAAGCTGTTTTCAAAAGTTATGTTTAACATGAAATTACCGCTCAAACTGATGTTCTCAGACTGAGAGAATGACGTTTTCCAAGATTCTGCTGGAGCTCTGAATAACAGTTTTCAAACATCAAATAAAGTGTTTATATAGCTATATATATCAATTTGCATCTGAAATAAACAAGAGAAACACTTATTCGAAGCTGTTTTCAAAAGTTATGTTTAACCTGAAATATTGTCTCAAACTGATGTTCTCAGACTGAGAGAATGACGTTTTCCAAGATTCTGCTGGAGCTCTGAATAGCAGTTTTCAAACATCAAATAAAGGGTTTATATAGCTATATATATCAATTTGCATCTGAAATAAACAAGAGAAACACTTATTCGAAGCTGTTTTCAAAAGTTATGTTTAACCTGAAACATTGTCTCAAACTGATGTTCTCAGACTGAGAGAATGACGTTTTCTAAGATTCTGCTGGAGCTCTGAATAGCAGTTTTCAAACATCAAATAAAGGGTTTATATAGCTATATATATCAATTTGCATCTGAAATAAACAAGAGAAACATTTATTCGAAGCTGTTTTCAAAAGTTATGTTTAACATGAAATATTGTCTCAAACTGATCTTCTCAGACTGAGAGAATGACGTTTTCCAAGATTCTGCTGGAGCTCTGAATAACAGTTTTAAAACATCAAATAAAGGGTTTATATAGCTATATATATCAATTTGCATCTGAAATAAACAAGAGAAACACTTATTCGAAGCTGTTTTCAAAAGTTATGTTTAACCTGAAATATTGTCTCAAACTGATGTTCTCAGACTGAGAGAATGACGTTTTCTAAGATTCTTCTGGAGCTCTGAATAGCAGTTTTCAAACATCAAATAAAGGGTTTATATAGCTATATATATCAATTTGCATCTGAAATAAACAAAAGAAAAACGTATTCAAAGCTGTTTTCAAAAGTTATGTTTAACCTGAAATATTGTCTCAAACTGATGTTCTCAGACCGAGAGAATGACGTTTTCTAAGATTCTGCTGGAGCTCTGAATAGCAGTTTTCAAACATCAAATAAAGGGTTTATATAGCTATATATATCAATTTGCATCTGAAATAAACAAGAGAAACACTTATTCGAAGCTGTTTTCAAAAGTTATGTTTAACCTGAAATATTGTCTCAAACTGATGTTCTCAGACTGAGAGAATGACGTTTTCTAAGATTCTGCTGGAGATCTGAATAGCAGTTTTCAAACATCAAATAAAGGGTTTATATAGCTATATATAACAATTTGCATCTGAAATAAACAAGAGAAACATTTATTCGAAGCTGTTTTCAAAAGTTATGTTTAACCTGAAATATTGTCTCAAACTGATCTTCTCAGGCTGAGAGAATGACGTTTTCCAAGATTCTGCTGAAGCTCTGAATAGCAGTTTTCAAACATCAAATAAAGGGTTTATATAGCTATATATATCAATTTGCATCTGATAAACAAGAGAAACACTTATTCAAAGCTGTTTTCAAAAGTTATGTTTAACATGAAATACTGTCTCAAACTGATGTTCTCAGACTGAGAGAATGACGTTTTCCAAGATTCTGCTGGAGCTCTGAATAACAGTTTTCAAACATCAAATAAAGGGTTTATATAGCTATATATATATCAATTTGCATCTGAAATAAACAAGAGAAACACTTATTCAAAGCTGTTTTCAAAAGTTATGTTTAACCTGAAATATTGTCTCAAACTGATGTTCTCAGACCGAGAGAATGACGTTTTCTAAGATTCTGCTGGAGCTCTGAATAGCAGTTTTCAAACATCAAATAAAGGGTTTATATAGCTATATATATCAATTTGCATCTGAAATAAACAAGAGAAACACTTATTCGAAGCTGTTTTCAAAAGTTATGTTTAACCTGAAATATTGTCTCAAACTGATGTTCTGAGACTGAGAGAATGACGTTTTCTAAGATTCTGCTGGAGCTCTGTATAGCAGTTTTCAAACATCAAATAAAGGGTTTATATAGCTATATATATCAATTTGCATCTGAAATAAACAAGAAAAAAACTTATTCAAAGCTGTTTTCATAAGTTATGTTTAACCTGAAATATTGTCTCAAACTGATGTTCTCAGACTGAGAGAATGACGTTTTCTAAGATTCTGCTGGAGCTCTGAATAGCAGTTTTCAAACATCAAATAAAGGGTTTATATAGCTATATATATATCAATTTGCATCTGAAATAAACAAGAGAAACATTTATTCGAAGCTGTTTTCAAAAGTTATGTTTAACCTGAAATATTGTCTCAAACTGATGTTCTCAGACCGAGAGAATGACGTTTTCTAAGATTCTGCTGGTGCTCTGAATAGCAGTTTTCAAACATCAAATAAAGGGTTTATATAGCTATATATATCAATTTGCATCTGAAATAAACAAGAGAAACACTTATTCGAAGCTGTTTTCAAAAGTTATGTTTAACCTGAAATATTGTCTCAAACTGATGTTCTCAGACTGAGAGAATGACTTTTTTTAAGATTCTGCTGGAGCTCTGTATAGCAGTTTTCAAACATCAAATAAAGGGTTTATATAGCTATATATATATATCAATTTGCATCTGAAATAAACAAGAGAAAAACTTATTCGAAGCTGTTTTCAAAAGTTATGTTTAACATGAAATTACCGCTCAAACTGATGTTCTCAGACTGAGAGAATGACGTTTTCCAAGATTCTGCTGGAGCTCTGAATAACAGTTTTCAAACATCAAATAAAGGGTTTATATAGCTATATATATCAATTTGCATCTGAAATAAACAAGAGAAACACTTATTCGAAGCTGTTTTCAAAAGTTATGTTTAACCTGAAATATTGTCTCAAACTGATGTTCTGAGACTGAGAGAATGACGTTTTCTAAGATTCTGCTGGAGCTCTGTATAGCAGTTTTCAAACATCAAATAAAGGGTTTATATAGCTATATATATCAATTTGCATCTGAAATAAACAAGAAAAAAACTTATTCAAAGCTGTTTTCATAAGTTATGTTTAACCTGAAATATTGTCTCAAACTGATGTTCTCAGACTGAGAGAATGACGTTTTCTAAGATTCTGCTGGAGCTCTGAATAGCAGTTTTCAAACATCAAATAAAGGGTTTATATAGCTATATATATCAATTTGCATCTGAAATAAACAAGAGAAACACTTATTCGAAGCTGTTTTCAAAAGTTATGTTTAACCTGAAACATTGTCTCAAACTGATGTTCTCAGACCGAGAGAATGACGTTTTCTAAGATTCTGCTGGAGCTCTGAATAGCAGTTTTCAAACATCAAATAAAGGGTTTATATAGCTATATATATCAATTTGCATCTGAAATAAACAAGAGAATCACTTATTCGAAGCTGTTTTCAAAAGTTATGTTTAACCTGAAATATTGTCTCAAACTGATGTTCTCAGACTGAGAGAATGACGTTTTCTAAGATTCTGCTGGAGCTCTGAATAGCAGTTTTCAAACATCAAATAAAGGGTTTATATAGCTATATATATCAATTTGCATCTGAAATAAACAAGAGAAACACTTATTCGAAGCTGTTTTCAAAAGTTATGTTTAACCTGAAACATTGTCTCAACCTGATGTTCTCAGATCGAGAGAATGACTTTTTCTAAGATTCTGCTGGAGCTCTGAATAGCAGTTTTCAAACATCAAATAAAGGGTTTATATAGCTATATATATCAATTTGCATCTGAAATAAACAAGAGAAACACTTATTCGAAGCTGTTTTCAAAAGTTATGTTTAACCTGAAATATTGTCTCAAACTGATCTCAGACTGAGAGAATGACGTTTTCTAAGATTCTGCTGGAGCTCTGAATAGCAGTTTTCAAACATCAAATAAAGGGTTTATATAGCTATATATATCAATTTGCATCTGAAATAAACAAAAGAAAAACTTATTCAAAGCTGTTTTCAAAAGTTATGTTTAAACTGAAATATTGTCTCAAACTGATGTTCTCAGACCGAGAGAATGACGTTTTCTAAGATTCTGCTGGAGCTCTGAATAGCAGTTTTCAAACATCAAATAAAGGGTTTATATAGCTATATATATCAATTTGCATCTGAAATAAACAAGAGAAACACTTATTCAAAGCTGTTTTCAAAAGTTATGTTTAACCTGAAATATTGTCTCAAACTGATGTTCTCAGACTGAGAGAATGACGTTTTCTAAGATTCTGCTGGAGCTCTGTATAGCAGTTTTCAAACATCAAATAAAGGGTTTATATAGCTATATATATATATCAATTTGCATCTGAAATAAACAAGAGAAAAACTTATTCGAAGCTGTTTTCAAAAGTTATGTTTAACATGAAATTACCGCTCAAACTGATGTTCTCAGACTGAGAGAATGACGTTTTCCAAGATTCTGCTGGAGCTCTGAATAACAGTTTTCAAACATCAAATAAAGGGTTTATATAGCTATATATATCAATTTGCATCTGAAATAAACAAGAGAAACACTTATTCGAAGCTGTTTTCAAAAGTTATGTTTAACCTGAAATATTGTCTCAAACTGATGTTCTCAGACTGAGAGAATGACGTTTTCCAAGATTCTGCTGGAGCTCTGAATAGCAGTTTTCAAACATCAAATAAAGGGTTTATATAGCTATATATATCAATTTGCATCTGAAATAAACAAGAGAAACACTTATTCGAAGCTGTTTTCAAAAGTTATGTTTAACCTGAAATATTGTCTCAAACTGATGTTCTCAGACTGAGAGAATGACGTTTTCCAAGATTCTGCTGGAGCTCTGAATAGCAGTTTTCAAACATTAAATAAAGGGTTTATATAGCTATATATATCAATTTGCATCTGAAATAGACAAGAGAAACACTTATTCGAAGCTGTTTTCAAAAGTTATGTTTAACCTGAAACATTGTCTCAAACTGATGTTCTCAGACTGAGAATGACGTTTTCTAAGATTCTGCTGGAGCTCTGAATAGCAGTTTTCAAACATCAAATAAAGGGTTTATATAGCTATATATATCAATTTGCATCTGAAATAAACAAGAGAAACATTTATTCGAAGCTGTTTTCAAAAGTTATGTTTAACATGAAATATTGTCTCAAACTGATCTTCTCAGACTGAGAGAATGACGTTTTCCAAGATTCTGCTGGAGCTCTGAATAACAGTTTTAAAACATCAAATAAAGGGTTTATATAGCTATATATATCAATTTGCATCTGAAATAAACAAGAGAAACACTTATTCGAAGCTGTTTTCAAAAGTTATGTTTAACCTGAAATATTGTCTCAAACTGATGTTCTCAGACTGAGAGAATGACGTTTTCTAAGATTCTTCTGGAGCTCTGAATAGCAGTTTTCAAACATCAAATAAAGGGTTTATATAGCTATATATATCAATTTGCATCTGAAATAAACAAAAGAAAAACGTATTCAAAGCTGTTTTCAAAAGTTATGTTTAACCTGAAATATTGTCTCAAACTGATGTTCTCAGACCGAGAGAATGACGTTTTCTAAGATTCTGCTGGAGCTCTGAATAGCAGTTTTCAAACATCAAATAAAGGGTTTATATAGCTATATATATCAATTTGCATCTGAAATAAACAAGAGAAACACTTATTCGAAGCTGTTTTCAAAAGTTATGTTTAACCTGAAATATTGTCTCAAACTGATGTTCTCAGACTGAGAGAATGACGTTTTCTAAGATTCTGCTGGAGATCTGAATAGCAGTTTTCAAACATCAAATAAAGGGTTTATATAGCTATATATATCATTTTCCATCTGAAATAAACAAGAGAAACACTTATTCGAAGCTGTTTTCAAAAGTTATGTTTAACCTGAAATATTGTCTCAAACTGATGTTCTCAGACTGAGAGAATGACGTTTTCTAAGATTCTGCTGGAGCTCTGAATAACAGTTTTCTAACATCAAATAAAGGGTTTATATAGCTATATATATCAATTTGCATCTGAAATAAACAAGAGAAACACTTATTCGAAGCTGTTTTCAAAAGTTATGTTTAACCTGAAATATTGTCTCAAACTGATGTTCTCAGACTAAGAGAATGAAGTTTTCCAAGATTCTGCTGGAGCTCTGAATAGCAGTTTTCTAACATCAAATAAAGGGTTTATATAGCTATATATATCAATTTGCATCTGAAATAAACAAGAGAAACATTTATTCCAAGCTGTTTTCAAAAGTTATGTTTAACCTGAAATATTGTCTCAAATTGATGTTCTCAGACTGAGAGAATGACGTTTTCTAAGATTCTGCTGGAGCTCTGAATAGCAGTTTTCAAACATCAAATAAAGGGTTTATATAGCTATATATATCAATTTGCATCTGAAATAAACAAGAGAAACACTTATTCGAAGCTGTTTTCAAAAGTTATGTTTAACCCGAAATATTGTCTCAAATTGATGTTCTCAGACTGAGAGAATGACGTTTTCTAAGATTCTGCTGGAGCTCTGAATAGCAGTTTTCAAACATCAAATAAAGGGTTTATATAGCTATATATATCAATTTGCATCTGAAATAAACAAGAGAAACACTTATTCGAAGCTGTTTTCAAAAGTTATGTTTAACCTGAAATATTGTCTCAAACTGATGTTCTCAGACTGAGAGAATGACGTTTTCTAAGATTCTGCTTGAGCTCTGAATAGCAGTTTTCAAACATCAAATAAAGGGTTTATATAGCTATATATATCAATTTGCATCTGAAATAAACAAGAGAAAAACTTATTCGAAGCTGTTTTCAAAAGTTATGTTTAACATGAAATTACCGCTCAAACTGATGTTCTCAGACTGAGAGAATGACGTTTTCCAAGATTCTGCTGGAGCTCTGAATAACAGTTTTCAAACATCAAATAAAGGGTTTATATAGCTATATATATCAATTTGCATCTGAAATAAACAAGAGAAACACTTATTCGAAGCTGTTTTCAAAAGTTATGTTTAACCTGAAATATTGTCTCAAACTGATGTTCTCAGACTGAGAGAATGACGTTTTCCAAGATTCTGCTGGGGCTCTGAATAGCAGTTTTCAAACATCAAATAAAGGGTTTATATAGCTATATATATCATTTTCCATCTGAAATAAACAAGAGAAACATTTATTCGAAGCTGTTTTCAAAAGTTATGTTTAACCTGAAATATTGTCTCAAACTGATGTTCTCAGACTGAGAGAATGACGTTTTCTAAGATTCTGCTGGAGCTCTGAATAGCAGTTTTCAAACATCAAATAAAGGGTTTTTATAGCTATATATATCAATTTGTATCTGAAATAAACAAGAGAAACACTTATTCGAAGCTGTTTTCAAAAGTTATGTTTAACCTGAAATATTTTCTCAAACTGATGTTCTCAGACTGAGAGAATGACGTTTTCTAAGATTCTGCTGGAGCTCTGAATAGCAGTTTTCAAACATCAAATAAAGGGTTTATATAGCTATATATATCAATTTGCATCTGAAATAAACAAGAGAAAAACTTATTCGAAGCTGTTTTCAAAAGTTATGTTTAACCTGAAATATTGTCTCAAACTGATCTTCTCAGACTGAGAGAATGACGTTTTCTAAGATTCTGCTGGAGCTCTGAATAGCAGTTTTCAAACATCAAATAAAGGGTTTATATAGCTATATATAACAATTTGCATCTGAAATAAACAAGAGAAACATTTATTCGAAGCTGTTTTCAAAAGTTATGTTTAACCTGAAATATTGTCTCAAACTGATCTTCTCAGACTGAGAGAATGACGTTTTCCAAGATTCTGCTGGAGCTCTGAATAACCGTTTTCAAACATCAAATAAAGGGTTGATATAGCTATATATATCAATTTGCATCTGAAATAAACAAGAGAAACACTTATTCGAAGCTGTTTTCAAAAGTTATGGTTAACCTGAAATATTGTCTCAAACTGATGTTCTCAGACTGAGAGAATGACGTTTTCCAAGATTCTGCTGGAGCTCTGAATAGCAGTTTTCAAACATCAAATAAAGGGTTTATATAGCTATATATATCATTTTCCATCTGAAATAAACAAGAGAAACACTTATTCGAAGCTGTTTTCAAAAGTTATGTTTAACCTGAAACATTGTCTCAAACTGATGTTCTCAGACTGAGAGAATGACGTTTTCTAAGATTCTGCTGGAGCTCTGAATAGCAGTTTTCAAACATCAAATAAAGGGTTTATATAGCTACATATATCAATTTGCATCTGAAATAAACAAGAGAAACATTTATTCGAAGCTGTTTTCAAAAGTTATGTTTAACCTGAAATATTGTCTCAAACTGATCTTCTCAGACTGAGAGAATGACGTTTTCCAAGATTCTGCTGGAGCTCTGAATAACAGTTTTAAAACATCAAATAAAGGGTTTATATAGCTATATATATCATTTTCCATCTGAAATAAACAAGAGAAACATTTATTCGAAGCTGTTTTCAAAAGTCATGTTTAACCTGAAATATTGTCTCAAACTGATGTTCTCAGACTGAGAGAATGACGTTTTCCAAGATTCTGCTGGAGCTCTGAATAACAGTTTTCAAACATCAAATAAAGGGTTTATATAGCTATATATATCATTTTCCATCTGAAATAAACAAGAGAAACACTTATTCGAAGCTGTTTTCAAAAGTTATGTTTAACCTGAAATATTGTCTCAAACTGATGTTCTCAGACTGAGAGAATGACGTTTTCTAAGATTCTGCTGGAGCTCTGAATAGCAGTTTTCAAACATCAAATAAAGGGTTTATATAGCTATATATATCAATTTGTATCTGAAATAAACAAGAGAAAAACTTATTCGAAGCTGTTTTCAAAAGTTATGTTTAACCTGAAATATTGTCTCAAACTGATGTTCTCAGACTGAGAGAATGACGTTTTCTAAGATTCTGCTTGAGCTCTGAATAGCAGTTTTCAAACATCAAATAAAGGGTTTATATAGCTATATATATCAATTTGCATCTGAAATAAACAAGAGAAAAACTTATTCAAAGCTGTTTTCAAAAGTTATGTTTAACCTGAAATATTGTCTCAAACTGATGTTCTCAGACTGAGAGAATGACGTTTTCTAAAATTCTGCTGGAGCTCTGAATAGCAGTTTTCAAACATCAAATAAAGGGTTTATATAGCTATATATAACAATTTGCATCTGAAATAAACAAGAGAAACATTTATTCGAAGCTGTTTTCAAAAGTTATGTTTAACCTGAAATATTGTCTCAAACTGATCTTCTCAGACTGAGAGAATGACGTTTTCCAAGATTCTGCTGGAGCTCTGAATAACCGTTTTCAAACATCAAATAAAGGGTTGATATAGCTATATATATCAATTTGCATCTGAAATAAACAAGAGAAACACTTATTCGAAGCTGTTTTCAAAAGTTACGTTTAACCTGAAATATTGTCTCAAACTGATGTTCTCAGACTGAGAGAATGACGTTTTCCAAGATTCTGCTGGAGCTCTGAATAGCAGTTTTCAAACATCAAATAAAGGGTTTATATAGCTATATATATCATTTTCCATCTGAAATAAACAAGAGAAACACTTATTCGAAGCTGTTTTCAAAAGTTATGGTTAACCTGAAATATTGTCTCAAACTGATGTTCTCAGACTGAGAGAATGACGTTTTCTAAGATTCTGCTGGAGCTCTGAATAGCAGTTTTCAAACATCAAATAAAGGGTTTATATAGCTATATATATCAATTTGCATCTGAAATAAACAAGAGAAACACTTATTCGAAGCTGTTTTCAAAAGTTATGTTTAACCTGAAACATTGTCTCAAACTGATGTTCTCAGACTGAGAGAATGACGTTTTCTAAGATTCTGCTGGAGCTCTGAATAGCAGTTTTCAAACATCAAATAAAGGGTTTATATAGCTATATATATCAATTTGCATCTGAAATAAACAAGAGAAACATTTATTCGAAGCTGTTTTCAAAAGTTATGTTTAACCTGAAATATTGTCTCAAACTGATCTTCTCAGACTGAGAGAATGACGTTTTCCAAGATTCTGCTGGAGCTCTGAATAACAGTTTTAAAACATCAAATAAAGGGTTTATATAGCTATATATATCAATTTGCATCTGAAATAAACAAGAGAAACACTTATTCGAAGCTGTTTTCAAAAGTTATGTTTAACCTGAAATATTGTCTCAAACTGATGTTCTCAGACTGAGAGAATGACGTTTTCTAAGATTCTGCTGGAGCTCTGAATAGCAGTTTTCAAACATCAAATAAAGGGTTTATATAGCTATATATATCAATTTGCATCTGAAATAAACAAAAGAAAAACTTATTCAAAGCTGTTTTCAAAAGTTATATTTAACCTGAAATATTGTCTCAAACTGATGTTCTCAGACCGAGAGAATGACGTTTTCTAAGATTCTGCTGGAGCTCTGAATAGCAGTTTTCAAACATCAAATAAAGGGTTTATATAGCTATATATATCAATTTGCATCTGGAATAAACAAGAGAAACACTTATTCGAAGCTGTTTTCAAAAGTTATGTTTAACCTGAAATATTGTCTCAAACTGATGTTCTCAGACTGAGAGAATGACGTTTTCTAAGATTCTGGTGGAGCTCTGAATAGCAGTTTTCAAACATCAAATAAAGGGTTTATATAGCTATATATATCAATTTGCATCTGAAATAAACAAAAGAAAAACTTATTCAAAGCTGTTTTCAAAAGTTATGTTTAACCTGAAATATTGTCTCAAACTGATGTTCTCAGACCGAGAGAATGACGTTTTCTAAGTTTCTGCTGGAGCTCTGAATAGCAGTTTTCAAACATCAAATAAAGGGTTTATATAGCTATATATATTAATTTGCATCTGAAATAAACAAGAGAAACACTTATTCGAAGCTGTTTTCAAAAGTTATGTTTAACCTGAAATATTGTCTCAAACTGATGTTCTCAGACTGAGAGAATGACGTTTTCCAAGATTCTGCTGGAGCTCTGAATAACAGTTTTCAAACATCAAATAAAGGGTTTATATAGCTATATATATCAATTTGCATCTGAAAAAAACAAGAGAAACACTTATTCAAAGCTGTTTTCAAAAGTTATGTTTAACATGAAATATTGTCTCAAAGTGATGTTAAACGGTTTATATAGCTATATATATCAATTTGCATCTGAAATAAACAAGAGAAACACTTATTCGAAGCTGTTTTCAAAAGTTATGTTTAACCTGAAATATTGTCTCAAACTGATGTTCTCAGACTGAGAGAATGACGTTTTCTAAGATTCTGCTGGAGCTCTGAATAGCAGTTTTCAAACATCAAATAAAGGGTTTATATAGCTATATATATCAATTTGCATCTGAAATAAACAAGAGAAACACTTATTCGAAGCTGTTTTCAAAAGTTATGTTTAACCTGAAATATTGTCTCAAACTGATGTTCTCAGACTGAGAGAATGACGTTTTCTAAGATTCTGCTGGAGCTCTGAATAGCAGTTTTCAAACATCAAATAAAGGGTTTATATAGCTATATATATCAATTTGCATCTGAAATAAAAAAGAGAAACACTTATTCGAAGCTGTTTTCAAAAGTTATGTTTAACCTGAAATATTGTCTCAAACTAATCTTCTCAGACTGAGAGAATGACGTTTTCCAAGATTCTGCTGGAGCTCTGAATAACAGTTTTAAAACATCAAATAAAGGGTTTATATAGCTATATATATCAATTTGCATCTGAAATAAACAAGAGAAACACTTATTCGAAGCTGTTTTCAAAAGTTATGTTTAACCTGAAATATTGTCTCAAACTGATGTTCTCAGACTGAGAGAATGACGTTTTCTAAGATTCTGCTGGAGCTCTGAATAGCAGTTTTCAAACATCAAATAAAGGGTTTATATAGCTATATATATATCAATTTGCATCTGAAATAAACAAGAGAAACATTTATTCCAAGCTGTTTTCAAAAGTTATGTTTAACCTGAAATATTGTCTCAAATTGATGTTCTCAGACTGAGAGAATGACGTTTTCTAAGATTCTGCTGGAGCTCTGAATAGCAGTTTTCAAACATCAAATAAAGGGTTTATATAGCTATATATATCAATTTGCATCTGAAATAAACAAGAGAAACACTTATTCGAAGCTGTTTTCAAAAGTTATGTTTAATCTGAAATATTGTCTCAAACTGATGTTCTCAGACTGAGAGAATGACGTTTTCTAAGATTCTGCTGGAGCTCTGAATAGCAGTTTTCAAACATCAAATAAAGGGTTTATATAGCTATATATATCAATTTGCATCTGAAATTAACAAGAGAAACACTTATTCGAAGCTGGTTTCAAAAGTTATGTTTAACCTGAAATATTGTCTCAAACTGATGTTCTCAGACTGAGAGAATGACGTTTTCCAAGATTCTGCTGGAGCTCTGAATAGCAGTTTTCAAACATCAAATAAAGGGTTTATATAGCTATATATATATCAATTTGCATCTGAAATAAACAAGAGAAAAACTTATTCGAAGCTGTTTTCAAAAGTTATGTTTAACATGAAATTACCGCTCAAACTGATGTTCTCAGACTGAGAGAATGACGTTTTCCAAGATTCTGCTGGAGCTCTGAATAACAGTTTTCAAACATCAAATAAAGGGTTTATATAGCTATATATATCAATTTGCATCTGAAATAAACAAGAGAAACACTTATTCGAAGCTGTTTTCAAAAGTTATGTTTAACCTGAAATATTGTCTCAAACTGATGTTCTCAGACTGAGAGAATGACGTTTTCCAAGATTCTGCTGGAGCTCTGAATAGCAGTTTTCAAACATCAAATAAAGGGTTTATATAGCTATATATATCAATTTGCATCTGAAATAAACAAGAGAAACACTTATTCGAAGCTGTTTTCAAAAGTTATGTTTAACCTGAAACATTGTCTCAAACTGATGTTCTCAGACTGAGAGAATGACGTTTTCTAAGATTCTGCTGGAGCTCTGAATAGCAGTTTTCAAACATCAAATAAAGGGTTTATATAGCTATATATATCAATTTGCATCTGAAATAAACAAGAGAAACATTTATTCGAAGCTGTTTTCAAAAGTTATGTTTAACCTGAAATATTGTCTCAAACTGATCTTCTCAGACTGAGAGAATGACGTTTTCCAAGATTCTGCTGGAGCTCTGAATAACAGTTTTAAAACATCAAATAAAGGGTTTATATAGCTATATATATCAATTTGCATCTGAAATAAACAAGAGAAACACTTATTCGAAGCTGTTTTCAAAAGTTATGTTTAACCTGAAATATTGTCTCAAACTGATGTTCTCAGACTGAGAGTATGACGTTTTCTAAGATTCTGCTGGAGCTCTGAATAGCAGTTTTCAAACATCAAATAAAGGGTTTATATAGCTATATATATCAATTTGCATCTGAAATAAACAAAAGAAAAACTTATTCAAAGCTGTTTTCAAAAGTTATATTTAACCTGAAATATTGTCTCAAACTGATGTTCTCAGACCGAGAGAATGACGTTTTCTAAGATTCTGCTGGAGCTCTGAATAGCAGTTTTCAAACATCAAATAAAGGGTTTATATAGCTATATATATCAATTTGCATCTGGAATAAACAAGAGAAACACTTATTCGAAGCTGTTTTCAAAAGTTATGTTTAACCTGAAATATTGTCTCAAACTGATGTTCTCAGACTGAGAGAATGACGTTTTCTAAGATTCTGCTGGAGCTCTGAATAGCAGTTTTCAAACATCAAATAAAGGGTTTATATAGCTATATATATCAATTTGCATCTGAAATAAACAAGAGAAACACTTATTCGAAGCTGTTTTCAAATGTTATGTTTAACCTGAAATATTTTCTCAAACTGATGTTCTCAGACTGAGAATGACGTTTTCCAAGATTCTGCTGAAGCTCTGAATAGCAGTTTTCAAACATCAAATAAAGGGTTTATATAGCTATATATATCAATTTGCATCTGAAATAAACAAGAGAAACACTTATTCGAAGCTGTTTTCAAAAGTTATGTTTAACCTGAAATATTGTCTCAAACTGATGTTCTCAGACCGAGAGAATGACGTTTTCTAAGATTCTGCTGGAGCTCTGAATAGCAGTTTTCAAACATCAAATAAAGGGTTTATATAGCTATATATATCAATTTGCATCTGAAATAAACAAGAGAAAAACATATTCGAAGCTGTTTTCAAAAGTTATTTTTAACCTGAAATATTGTCTCAAACTGATGTTCTCAGACTGAGAGAATGACGTTTTCTAAGATTCTGCTGTAGCTCTGAATAGCAGTTTTCAAACATCAAATAAAGGGTTTATATAGCTATATATATCAATTTGCATCTGAAATAAACAAGAGAAACACTTATTCGAAGCTGTTTTCAAAAATTATGTTTAACCTGAAATATTGTCTCAAACTGATGTTCTCAGACCGAGAGAATGACGTTTTCTAAGATTCTGCTGTAGCTCTGAATAGCAGTTTTCAAACATCAAATAAAGGGTTTATATAGCTATATATAACAATTTGCATCTGAAATAAACAAAAGAAACATTTATTCGAAGCTGTTTTCAAAAGTTATGTTTAACCTGAAATATTGTCTCAAACTGATCTTCACAGGCTGAGAGAATGACGTTTTCCAAGATTCTGCTGGAGCTCTGAATAGCAGTTTTCAAACATCAAATAAAGGGTTTATATAGCTATATATATCAATTTGCATCTGAAATAAACAAGAGAAACACTTATTTCGAAGCTGTTTTCAAAGGATATGTTTAAGTGAGAACTTCTCTAAATGTGATGTATTCAGACTGAGATGTATTTGATGTCCAATCCCGCCACCTTGTGGTTCTTCTTTTTTATCAACATTTCTCTTTTTTTTTCCACAATGCAATTCCCCCAAGCACCCTACCTGGTGCACAAACCAAACACCACCATGTCTTCTCCTTTGAATTTGATTGACAGGTCCACCAGAACGGTCTTGTAGATACAGCATTGCGTTGTCTAGTCCGAGCGAGTCTCAGAATGTTTTCACAGTCTTGGAAGTAGTGAACGCGGGCTAAGATGCTGCTGGAGCTCTGAATAACAGTTTTCAAACATCAAATAAAGGGTTTATATAGCTATATATATCAATTTGCATCTGAAATAAACAAGAGAAAAACATATTCAAAGCTGTTTTCAAAAGTTATGTTTAACCTGAAATATTGTCTCAAACTGATGTTCTCAGACTGAGAGAATGACGTTTTCTAAGATTCTGCTGGAGCTCTGAATAGCAGTTTTCAAACATCAAATAAAGGGTTTATATAGCTATATATAACAATTTGCATCTGAAATAAACAAGAGAAACATTTATTCGAAGCTGTTTTCAAAAGTTATGTTTAACCTGAAATATTGTCTCAAACTGATCTTCACAGGCTGAGAGAATGACGTTTTCCAAGATTCTGCTGGAGCTCTGAATAGCAGTTTTCAAACATCAAATAAAGGGTTTATATAGCTATATGTAACAATTTGCATCTGAAATAAACAAGAGAAACATTTATTCGAAGCTGTTTTCAAAAGTTATGTTTAACCTGAAATATTGTCTCAAACTGATCTTCACAGACTGAGAGAATGACGTTTTCCAAGATTCTGCTGGAGCTCTGAATAGCAGTTTTCAAACATCAAATAAAGGGTTTATATAGCTATATATATCATTTTCCATCTGAAATAAACAAGAGAAACACTTATTCGAAGCTGTTTTCAAAAGTTATGGTTAACCTGAAATATTGTCTCAAACTGATGTTCTCAGACTGAGAGAATGACGTTTTCTAAGATTCTGCTGGAGCTCTGAATAGCAGTTTTCAAACATCAAATAAAGGGTTTATATAGCTATATATATCAATTTGCATCTGAAATAAACAAGAGAAACACTTATTCGAAGCTGTTTTCAAAGGATATGTTTAAGTGAGACCTTCTCTAAATGTGATGTATTCAGACTGAGATGTATTTGATGTCCAATCCCGCCACCTTGTGGTTCTTCTTTTTTATCAACATTTCTCTTTTTTTTTCCACAATGCAATTCCCCCAAGTACCCTACCTGGTGCACAAACCAAACACCACCATGTCTTCTCCTTTGAATTTGATTGACAGGTCCACCAGAACGGTCTTGTAGATACAGCATTGCGTTGTCTAGTCCGAGCGAGTCTCAGAATGTTTTCACAGTCTTGGAAGTAGTGAACGCGGGCTAAGATGCTGCTGGAGCTCTGAATAACAGTTTTCAAACATCAAATAAAGGGTTTATATAGCTATATATATCAATTTGCATCTGAAATAAACAAGAGAAAAACATATTCAAAGCTGTTTTCAAAAGTTATGTTTAACCTGAAATATTGTCTCAAACTGATGTTCTCAGACCGAGAGAATGACGTTTTCTAAGATTCTGCTGGAGCTCTGAATAGCAGTTTTCAAACATCAAATAAAGGGTTTATATAGCTATATATATCAATTTGCATCTGAAATAAACAAGAGAAACACTTATTCGAAGCTGTTTTCAAAAGTTATGTTTAACCTGAAATATTGTCTCAAACTGATGTTCTCAGACTAAGAGAATGAAGTTTTCCAAGATTCTGCTGGAGCTCTGAATAGCAGTTTTCAAACATCAAATAAAGGGTTTATATAGCTATATATATCAATTTGCATCTGAAATAAACAAGAGAAACACTTATTCGAAGCTGTTTTCAAAAGTTATGTTTAACCTGAAATATTGTCTCAAACTGATGTTCTCAGACTGAGAGAATGACGTTTTCTAAGATTCTGCTGGAGCTCTGAATAGCAGTTTTCAAACATCAAATAAAGGGTTTATATAGCTATATATAACAATTTGCATCTGAAATAAACAAGAGAAACACTTATTCGAAGCTGTTTTCAAAGGATATGTTTAAGTGAGACCTTCTCTAAATGTGATGTATTCAGACTGAGATGTATTTGATGTCCAATCCCGCCACCTTGTGGTTCTTCTTTTTTATCAACATTTCTCTTTTTTTTTCCACAATGCAATTCCCCCAAGCACCCTACCTGGTGCACAAACCAAACACCACCATGTCTTCTCCTTTGAATTTGATTGACAGGTCAACCAGAACGGTCTTGTAGATACAGCATTGCGTTGTCTAGTCCGAGCGAGTCTCAGAATGTTTTCACAGTCTTGGAAGTAGTGAACGCGGGCTAAGATGCTGCTGGAGCTCTGAATAGCAGTTTTCAAACATCAAATAAAGGGTTTATATAGCTATATATATCAATTTGCATCTGAAATAAACAAGAGAAAAACATATTCAAAGCTGTTTTCAAAAGTTATGTTTAACCTGAAATATTGTCTCAAACTGATGTTCTCAGACTGAGAGAATGACGTTTTCTAAGATTCTGCTGGAGCTCTGAATAGCAGTTTTCAAACATCAAATAAAGGGTTTATATAGCTATATATATCAATTTGCATCTGAAATAAACAAGAGAAACACTTATTCGAAGCTGTTTTCAAAAGTTATGTTTAACCTGAAATATTGTCTCAAACTGATCTTCACAGGTTGAGAGAATGAAGTTTTCCAAGATTCTGCTGAAGCTCTGAATAGCAGTTTTCAAACATCAAATAAAGGGTTTATATAGCTATATATATCAATTTGCATCTGAAATAAACAAGAGAAACACTTATTCGAAGCTGTTTTCAAAAGTTATGTTTAACATGAAATACTGTCTCAAACTGATGTTCTCAGACTGGGAGAATGACGTTTTCCAAGATTCTGCTGGAGCTCTGAATAACAGTTTTCAAACATCAAATAAAGGGTTTATATAGCTATATATATCAATTTGCATCTGAAATAAACAAGAGAAACACTTATTCGAAGCTGTTTTCAAAAGTTATGTTTAACCTGAAATATTGTCTCAAACTGATGTTCTCAGACTAAGAGAATGAAGTTTTCCAAGATTCTGCTGGAGCTCTGAATAGCAGTTTTCAAACATCAAATAAAGGGTTGATATAGCTATATATATCAATTTGCATCTGAAATAAACAAGAGAAACACTTATTCGAAGCTGTTTTCAAAAGTTATGTTTAACCTGAAATATTGTCTCAAACTGATGTTCTCAGACTGAGAGAATGACGTTTTCCAAGATTCTGCTGGAGCTCTGAATAGCAGTTTTCAAACATCAAATAAAGGGTTTATATAGCTATATATAACAATTTGCATCTGAAATAAACAAGAGAAACATTTATTCGAAGCTGTTTTCAAAAGTTATGTTTAACCTGAAATATTGTCTCAAACTGATCTTCTCAGACTGAGAGAATGACGTTTTCCAAGATTCTGCTGGAGCTCTGAATAACCGTTTTCAAACATCAAATAAAGGGTTGATATAGCTATATATATCAATTTGCATCTGAAATAAACAAGAGAAACACTTATTCGAAGCTGTTTTCAAAAGTTATGTTTAACCTGAAATATTGTCTCAAACTGATGTTCTCAGACTGAGAGAATGACGTTTTCCAAGATTCTGCTGGAGCTCTGAATAGCAGTTTTCAAACATCAAATAAAGGGTTTATATAGTTATATAGCTATATATATCAATTTGCATCTGAAATAAACAAGAGAAACACTTATTCGAAGCTGTTTTCAAAAGTTATGTTTAACCTGAAATATTGTCTCAAACTGATGTTCTCAGACTGAGAGAATGATGTTTTCCAAGATTCTGCTGGAGCTCTGAATAGCAGTTTTCAAACATCAAATAAAGGGTTTATATAGCTATATATATCACTTTCCATCTGAAATAAACAAGAGAAACACTTATTCGAAGCTGTTTTCAAAAGTTATGGTTAACCTGAAATATTGTCTCAAACTGATGTTCTCAGACTGAGAGAATGACGTTTTCTAAGATTCTGCTGGAGCTCTGAATAGCAGTTTTCAAACATCAAATAAAGGGTTTATATAGCTATATATATCAATTTGCATCTGAAATAAACAAGAGAAACACTTATTCGAAGTTGTTTTCAAAGGATATGTTTAAGTGAGACCTTCTCTAAATGTGATGTATTCAGACTGAGATGTATTTGATGTCCCATCCCGCCACCTTGTGGTTCTTCTTTTTTATCAACATTTCTCTTTTTTTTTCCACAATGCAATTCCCCCAAGCACCCTACCTGGTGCACAAACCAAACACCACCATGTCTTCTCCTTTGAATTTGATTGACAGGTCCACCAGAACGGTCTTGTAGATACAGCATTGCGTTGTCTAGTCCGAGCGAGTCTCAGAATGTTTTCACAGTCTTGGAAGTAGTGAACGCGGGCTAAGATGCTGCTGGAGCTCTGAATAACAGTTTTCAAACATCAAATAAAGGGTTTATATAGCTATATATATCAATTTGCATCTGAAATAAACACGAGAAAAACATATTCAAAGCTGTTTTCAAAAGTTATGTTTAACCTGAAATATTGTCTCAAACTGATGTTCTCAGACCGAGAGAATGACGTTTTCTAAGATTCTGCTGGAGCTCTGAATAGCAGTTTTCAAACATCAAATAAAGGGTTTATATAGCTATATATAACAATTTGCATCTGAAATAAACAAGAGAAACATTTATTCGAAGCTGTTTTCAAAAGTTATGTTTAACCTGAAATATTGTCTCAAACTGATCTTCACAGGCTGAGAGAATGACGTTTTCCAAGATTCTGCTGAAGCTCTGAATAGTAGTTTTCAAACATCAAATAAAGGGTTTATATAGCTATATATATCAATTTGCATCTGAAATAAACAAGAGAAACACTTATTCGAAGCTGTTTTCAAAAGTTATGTTTAACCTGAAATATTGTCTCAAACTGATGTTCTCAGACCGAGAGAATGACGTTTTCTAAGATTCTGCTGGAGCTCTGAATAGCAGTTTTCAAACATCAAATAAAGGGTTTATATAGCTATATATAACAATTTGCATCTGAAATAAACAAGAGAAACATTTATTCGAAGCTGTTTTCAAAAGTTATGTTTAACCTGAAATATTGTCTCAAACTGATCTTCACAGGCTGAGAGAATGACGTTTTCCAAGATTCTGCTGAAGCTCTGAATAGCAGTTTTCAAACATCAACTAAAGGGTTTATATAGCTATATATATCAATTTGCATCTGAAATAAACAAGAGAAACACTTATTCGAAGCTGTTTTCAAAAGTTATGTTTAACATGAAATACTGTCTCAAACTGATGTTCTCAGACTGAGAGAATGACGTTTTCCAAGATTCTGCTGGAGCTCTGAATAGCAGTTTTCAAACATCAAATAAAGGGTTTATATAGCTATATATATCAATTTGCATCTGAAATAAACAAGAGAAACACTTATTCGAAGCTGTTTTCAAAAGTTATGTTTAACCTGAAATATTGTCTCAAACTGATGTTCTCAGACTGAGAGAATGACGTTTTCTAAGATTCTGCTGGAGCTCTGAATAGCAGTTTTCAAACATCAAATAAAGGATTTATATAGCTATATATATCAATTTGCATCTGAAATAAACAAGAGAAAAACTTATTCAAAGCTGTTTTCAAAAGTTATGTTTAACCTGAAACATTGTCTAAAACTGATGTTCTCAGACTGAGAGAATTACGTTTTCTAAGATTCTGCTGGAGCTCTGAATAGCAGTTTTCAAACATCAAATAAAGGGTTTATATAGCTATATATATCAATTTGCATCTGAAATAAACAAGAGAAACATTTATTCGAAGCTGTTTTCAAAAGTTATGTTTAACCTGAAATATTGTCTCAAACTGATCTTCTCAGACTGAGAGAATGACGTTTTCCAAGATTCTGCTGGAGCTCTGAATAACAGTTTTAAAACATCAAATAAAGGGTTTATATAGCTATATATATCAATTTGCATCTGAAATAAACAAGAAAAACACTTATTCGAAGCTGTTTTCAAAAGTTATGTTTAACCTGAAATATTGTCTCAAACTGATGTTCTCAGACTGAGAGAATGACGTTTTCTAAGATTCTGCTGGAGCTCTGAATAGCAGTTTTCAAACATCAAATAAAGGGTTTATATAGCTATATATATCAATTTGCATCTGAAATAAACAAGAGAAACACTTATTCGAAGCTGTTTTCAAAAGTTATGTTTAACCTGAAATATTGTCTCAAACTGATGTTCTCAGACTAAGAGAATGAAGTTTTCCAAGATTCTGCTGGAGCTCTGAATAGCAGTTTTCAAACATCAAATAAAGGGTTTATATAGCTATATATATCAATTTGCATCTGAAATAAACAAGAAAAACACTTATTCGAAGCTGTTTTCAAAAGTTATGTTTAACCTGAAATATTGTCTCAAACTGATGTTCTCAGACTGAGAGAATGACGTTTTCTAAGATTCTGCTGGAGCTCTGAATAGCAGTTTTCAAACATCAAATAAAGGGTTTATATAGCTATATATAACAATTTGCATCTGAAATAAACAAGAGAAACATTTATTCGAAGCTGTTTTCAAAAGTTATGTTTAACCTGAAATATTGTCTCAAACTGATCTTCACAGGCTGAGAGAATGACGTTTTCCAAGATTCTGCTGAAGCTCTGAATAGCAGTTTTCAAACATCAAATAAAGGGTTTATATAGCTATATATATCAATTTGCATCTGAAATAAACAAGAGAAACACTTATTCAAAGCTGTTTTCAAAAGTTATGTTTAACATGAAATACTGTCTCAAACTGATGTTCTCAGACTGAGAGAATGACGTTTTCCAAGATTCTGCTGGAGCTCTGAATAACAGTTTTCAAACATCAAATAAAGGGTTTATATAACTATATATATCAATTTGCATCTGAAATAAACAAGAGAAACACTTATTCGAAGCTGTTTTCAAAAGTTATGTTTAACCTGAAATATTGTCTCAAACTGATGTTCTCAGACCGAGAGAATGACGTTTTCTTAGATTCTGCTGGAGCTCTGAATAGCAGTTTTCAAACATCAAATAAAGGGTTTATATAGCTATATATATCAATTTGCATCTGAAATAAACAAGAGAAACACTTATTCGAAGCTGTTTTCAAAAGTTATGTTTAACCTGAAATATTGTCTCAAACTGATGTTCTCAGACTGAGAGAATGACGTTTTCTAAGATTCTGCTGGAGCTCTGAATAGCAGTTTTCAAACATCAAATAAAGGGTTTATATAGCTATATATAACAATTTGCATCTGAAATAAACAAGAGAAACATTTATTCGAAGCTGTTTTCAAAAGTTATGTTTAACCTGAAATATTGTCTCAAACTGATCTTCTCAGACTGAGAGAATGACGTTTTCCAAGATTCTGCTGGAGCTCTGAATAACCGTTTTCAAACATCAAATAAAGGGTTGATATAGCTATATATATCAATTTGCATCTGAAATAAACAAGAGAAACATTTATTCGAAGCTGTTTTCAAAAGTTATGTTTAACCTGAAATATTGTCTCAAACTGATCTTCTCAGACTGAGAGAATGACGTTTTCCAAGATTCTGCTGGAGCTCTGAATAACAGTTTTAAAACATCAAATAAAGGGTTTATATAGCTATATATATCAATTTGCATCTGAAATAAACAAGAGAAACACTTATTCGAAGCTGTTTTCAAAAGTTATGTTTAACCTGAAATATTGTCTCAAACTGATGTTCTCAGACTGAGAGAATGACGTTTTCTAAGATTCTGCTGGAGCTCTGAATAACCGTTTTCAAACATCAAATAAAGGGTTGATATAGCTATATATATCAATTTGCATCTGAAATAAACAAGAGAAACATTTATTCGAAGCTGTTTTCAAAAGTTATGTTTAACCTGAAATATTGTCTCAAACTGATCTTCTCAGACTGAGAGAATGACGTTTTCCAAGATTCTGCTGGAGCTCTGAATAACAGTTTTAAAACATCAAATAAAGGGTTTATATAGCTATATATATCAATTTGCATCTGAAATAAACAAGAGAAACACTTATTCGAAGCTGTTTTCAAAAGTTATGTTTAACCTGAAATATTGTCTCAAACTGATGTTCTCAGACTGAGAGAATGACGTTTTCTAAGATTCTGCTGGAGCTCTGAATAGCAGTTTTCAAACATCAAATAAAGGGTTTATATAGCTATATATATCAATTTGCATCTGAAATAAACAAGAGAAACACTTATTCGAAGCTGTTTTCAAAAGTTATGTTTAACCTGAAATATTGTCTCAAACTGATGTTCTCAGACTGAGAGAATGACGTTTTCTAAGATTCTGCTGGAGCTCTGAATAGCAGTTTTCAAACATCAAATAAAGGGTTTATATAGCTATATATATCAATTTGCATCTGAAATAAACAAGAGAAACACTTATTCGAAGCTGTTTTCAAAAGTTATGTTTAACCTGAAATATTGTCTCAAACTGATGTTCTCAGACCGAGAGAATGACGTTTTCTAAGATTCTGCTGGAGCTCTGAATAGCAGTTTTCAAACATCAAATAAAGGGTTTATATAGCTATATATAACAATTTGCATCTGAAATAAACAAGAGAAACATTTATTCGAAGCTGTTTTCAAAAGTTATGTTTAACCTGAAATATTGTCTCAAACTGATCTTCACAGGCTGAGAGAATGACGTTTTCCAAGATTCTGCTGAAGCTCTGAATAGCAGTTTTCAAACATCAAATAAAGGGTTTATATAGCTATATATATCAATTTGCATCTGAAATAAACAAGAGAAACACTTATTCGAAGCTGTTTTCAAAAGTTATGTTTAACCTGAAATATTGTCTCAAACTGATGTTCTCAGACCGAGAGAATGACGTTTTCTAAGATTCTGCTGGAGCTCTGAATAGCAGTTTTCAAACATCAAATAAAGGGTTTATATAGCTATATATATCAATTTGCATCTGAAATAAACAAGAGAAACACTTATTCGAAGCTGGTTTCAAAAGTTATGTTTAACCTGAAATATTGTCTCAAACTGATGTTCTCAGACCGAGAGAATGACGTTTTCTAAGATTCTGCTGAAGCTCTGAATAGCAGTTTTCAAAGATCAAATAAAGGGTTTATATAGCTATATATATCAATTTTTGCATCTGAAATAAACAAGAGAAACACTTATTCGAAGCTGTTTTCAAAAGTTATGTTTAACCTGAAATATTGTCTCAAACTGATTGTTCTCAGACTGAGAGAATGACGTTTTCCAAGATTCTGCTGGAGCTCTGAATAGCAGTTTTCAAACATCAAATAAAGGGTTTATATGGCTATATATATCAATTTGCATCTGAAAAAAACAAGAGAAACACTTATTCGAAGCTGTTTTCAAAAGTTATGTTTAACATGAAATATTGTCTCAAACTGATGTTAAACGGTTTATATAGCTATATATATCAATTTGCATCTGAAATAAACAAGAGAAACACTTATTCGAAGCTGTTTTCAAAAGTTATGTTTAACCTGAAATATTGTCTCAAACTGATGTTCTCAGACTGAGAGAATGACGTTTTCCAAGATTCTGCTGGAGCTCTGAATAACAGTTTTCAAACATCAAATAAAGGGTTTATATAGCTATATATATCAATTTGCATCTGAAATAAACAAGAGAAACACTTATTCGAAGCTGTTTTCAAAGGATATGTTTAAATGAGAGCTTCTCTAAATGTGATGTATTCAGACTGAGATGTATTTGATGTCCAATCCCGCCACCTTGTGGTTCTTCTTTTTTATCAACATTTCTCTTTTTTTTTCCACAATGCAATTCCCCCAAGCACCATACCTGGTGCACAAACCAAACACCACCATGTCTTCTCCTTTGAATTTGATTGACAGGTCCACCAGAACGGTCTTGTAGATACAGCATTGCGTTGTCTAGTCCGAGCGAGTCTCAGAATGTTTTCACAGTCTTGGAAGTAGTGAACGCGGGCTAAGATGCTGCTGGAGCTCTGAATAACAGTTTTCAAACATCAAATAAAGGGTTTATATAGCTATATATATCAATTTGCATCTGAAATAAACAAGAGAAAAACATATTCAAAGCTGTTTTCAAAAGTTATTTTTAACCTGAAATATTGTCTCAAACTGATGTTCTCAGACTGAGAGAATGACGTTTTCTAAGATTCTGCTGTAGCTCTGAATAGCAGTTTTCAAACATCAAATAAAGGGTTTATATAGCTATATATATCAATTTGCATCTGAAATAAACAAGAGAAACACTTATTCGAAGCTGTTTTCAAAAATTATGTTTAACCTGAAATATTGTCTCAAACTGATGTTCTCAGACCGAGAGAATGACGTTTTCTAAGATTCTGCTGTAGCTCTGAATAGCAGTTTTCAAACATCAAATAAAGGGTTTATATAGCTATATATAACAATTTGCATCTGAAATAAACAAAAGAAACATTTATTCGAAGCTGTTTTCAAAAGTTATGTTTAACCTGAAATATTGTCTCAAACTGATCTTCACAGGCTGAGAGAATGACGTTTTCCAAGATTCTGCTGGAGCTCTGAATAGCAGTTTTCAAACATCAAATAAAGGGTTTATATAGCTATATATATCAATTTGCATCTGAAATAAACAAGAGAAACACTTATTTCGAAGCTGTTTTCAAAGGATATGTTTAAGTGAGACCTTCTCTAAATGTGATGTATTCAGACTGAGATGTATTTGATGTCCAATCCCGCCACCTTGTGGTTCTTCTTTTTTATCAACATTTCTCTTTTTTTTTCCACAATGCAATTCCCCCAAGCACCCTACCTGGTGCACAAACCAAACACCACCATGTCTTCTCCTTTGAATTTGATTGACAGGTCCACCAGAACGGTCTTGTAGATACAGCATTGCGTTGTCTAGTCCGAGCGAGTCTCAGAATGTTCTCACAGTCTTGGAAGTAGTGCGGCTAAGATGCTGCTGGAGCTCTGAATAACAGTTTTCAAACATCAAATAAAGGGTTTATATAGCTATATATATCAATTTGCATCTGAAATAAACAAGAGAAAAACATATTCAAAGCTGTTTTCAAAAGTTATGTTTAACCTGAAATATTGTCTCAAACTGATGTTCTCAGACTGAGAGAATGACGTTTTCTAAGATTCTGCTGGAGCTCTGAATAGCAGTTTTCAAACATCAAATAAAGGGTTTATATAGCTATATATAACAATTTGCATCTGAAATAAACAAGAGAAACATTTATTCGAAGCTGTTTTCAAAAGTTATGTTTAACCTGAAATATTGTCTCAAACTGATGTTCTCAGACCGAGAGAATGAAGTTTTCTAAGATTCTGCTGGAGCTCTGAATAGCAGTTTTCAAACATCAAATAAAGGGTTTATATAGCTATATATAACAATTTGCATCTGAAATAAACAAGAGAAACATTTATTCGAAGCTGTTTTCAAAAGTTATGTTTAACCTGAAATATTGTCTCAAACTGATCTTCACAGGCTGAGAGAATGACGTTTTCCAAGATTCTGCTGGAGCTCTGAATAGCAGTTTTCAAACATCAAATAAAGGGTTTATATAGCTATATGTAACAATTTGCATCTGAAATAAACAAGAGAAACATTTATTCGAAGCTGTTTTCAAAAGTTATGTTTAACCTGAAATATTGTCTCAAACTGATCTTCACAGACTGAGAGAATGACGTTTTCCAAGATTCTGCTGGAGCTCTGAATAGCAGTTTTCAAACATCAAATAAAGGGTTTATATAGCTATATATATCATTTTCCATCTGAAATAAACAAGAGAAACACTTATTCGAAGCTGTTTTCAAAAGTTATGGTTAACCTGAAATATTGTCTCAAACTGATGTTCTCAGACTGAGAGAATGACGTTTTCTAAGATTCTGCTGGAGCTCTGAATAGCAGTTTTCAAACATCAAATAAAGGGTTTATATAGCTATATATATCAATTTGCATCTGAAATAAACAAGAGAAACACTTATTCGAAGCTGTTTTCAAAGGATATGTTTAAGTGAGACCTTCTCTAAATGTGATGTATTCAGACTGAGATGTATTTGATGTCCAATCCCGCCACCTTGTGGTTCTTCTTTTTTATCAACATTTCTCTTTTTTTTTCCACAATGCAATTCCCCCAAGTACCCTACCTGGTGCACAAACCAAACACCACCATGTCTTCTCCTTTGAATTTGATTGACAGGTCCACCAGAACGGTCTTGTAGATACAGCATTGCGTTGTCTAGTCCGAGCGAGTCTCAGAATGTTTTCACAGTCTTGGAAGTAGTGAACGCGGGCTAAGATGCTGCTGGAGCTCTGAATAACAGTTTTCAAACATCAAATAAAGGGTTTATATAGCTATATATATCAATTTGCATCTGAAATAAACAAGAGAAAAACATATTCAAAGCTGTTTTCAAAAGTTATGTTTAACCTGAAATATTGTCTCAAACTGATGTTCTCAGACCGAGAGAATGACGTTTTCTAAGATTCTGCTGGAGCTCTGAATAGCAGTTTTCAAACATCAAATAAAGGGTTTATATAGCTATATATATCAATTTGCATCTGAAATAAACAAGAGAAACACTTATTCGAAGCTGTTTTCAAAAGTTATGTTTAACCTGAAATATTGTCTCAAACTGATGTTCTCAGACTAAGAGAATGAAGTTTTCCAAGATTCTGCTGGAGCTCTGAATAGCAGTTTTCAAACATCAAATAAAGGGTTTATATAGCTATATATATCAATTTGCATCTGAAATAAACAAGAGAAACACTTATTCGAAGCTGTTTTCAAAAGTTATGTTTAACCTGAAATATTGTCTCAAACTGATGTTCTCAGACTGAGAGAATGACGTTTTCTAAGATTCTGCTGGAGCTCTGAATAGCAGTTTTCAAACATCAAATAAAGGGTTTATATAGCTATATATAACAATTTGCATCTGAAATAAACAAGAGAAACACTTATTCGAAGCTGTTTTCAAAGGATATGTTTAAGTGAGACCTTCTCTAAATGTGATGTATTCAGACTGAGATGTATTTGATGTCCAATCCCGCCACCTTGTGGTTCTTCTTTTTTATCAACATTTCTCTTTTTTTTTCCACAATGCAATTCCCCCAAGCACCCTACCTGGTGCACAAACCAAACACCACCATGTCTTCTCCTTTGAATTTGATTGACAGGTCAACCAGAACGGTCTTGTAGATACAGCATTGCGTTGTCTAGTCCGAGCGAGTCTCAGAATGTTTTCACAGTCTTGGAAGTAGTGAACGCGGGCTAAGATGCTGCTGGAGCTCTGAATAGCAGTTTTCAAACATCAAATAAAGGGTTTATATAGCTATATATATCAATTTGCATCTGAAATAAACAAGAGAAAAACATATTCAAAGCTGTTTTCAAAAGTTATGTTTAACCTGAAATATTGTCTCAAACTGATGTTCTCAGACTGAGAGAATGACGTTTTCTAAGATTCTGCTGGAGCTCTGAATAGCAGTTTTCAAACATCAAATAAAGGGTTTATATAGCTATATATATCAATTTGCATCTGAAATAAACAAGAGAAACACTTATTCGAAGCTGTTTTCAAAAGTTATGTTTAACCTGAAATATTGTCTCAAACTGATCTTCACAGGTTGAGAGAATGAAGTTTTCCAAGATTCTGCTGAAGCTCTGAATAGCAGTTTTCAAACATCAAATAAAGGGTTTATATAGCTATATATATCAATTTGCATCTGAAATAAACAAGAGAAACACTTATTCGAAGCTGTTTTCAAAAGTTATGTTTAACATGAAATACTGTCTCAAACTGATGTTCTCAGACTGGGAGAATGACGTTTTCCAAGATTCTGCTGGAGCTCTGAATAACAGTTTTCAAACATCAAATAAAGGGTTTATATAGCTATATATATCAATTTGCATCTGAAATAAACAAGAGAAACACTTATTCGAAGCTGTTTTCAAAAGTTATGTTTAACCTGAAATATTGTCTCAAACTGATGTTCTCAGACTAAGAGAATGAAGTTTTCCAAGATTCTGCTGGAGCTCTGAATAGCAGTTTTCAAACATCAAATAAAGGGTTGATATAGCTATATATATCAATTTGCATCTGAAATAAACAAGAGAAACACTTATTCGAAGCTGTTTTCAAAAGTTATGTTTAACCTGAAATATTGTCTCAAACTGATGTTCTCAGACTGAGAGAATGACGTTTTCCAAGATTCTGCTGGAGCTCTGAATAGCAGTTTTCAAACATCAAATAAAGGGTTTATATAGTTATATAGCTATATATATCAATTTGCATCTGAAATAAACAAGAGAAACACTTATTCGAAGCTGTTTTCAAAAGTTATGTTTAACCTGAAATATTGTCTCAAACTGATGTTCTCAGACTGAGAGAATGATGTTTTCCAAGATTCTGTTGGAGCTCTGAATAGCAGTTTTCAAACATCAAATAAAGGGTTTATATAGCTATATATATCACTTTCCATCTGAAATAAACAAGAGAAACACTTATTCGAAGCTGTTTTCAAAAGTTATGGTTAACCTGAAATATTGTCTCAAACTGATGTTCTCAGACTGAGAGAATGACGTTTTCTAAGATTCTGCTGGAGCTCTGAATAGCAGTTTTCAAACATCAAATTAAGGGTTTATATAGCTATATATATCAATTTGCATCTGAAATAAACAAGAGAAACACTTATTCGAAGTTGTTTTCAAAGGATATGTTTAAGTGAGACCTTCTCTAAATGTGATGTATTCAGACTGAGATGTATTTGATGTCCCATCCCGCCACCTTGTGGTTCTTCTTTTTTATCAACATTTCTCTTTTTTTTTCCACAATGCAATTCCCCCAAGCACCCTACCTGGTGCACAAACCAAACACCACCATGTCTTCTCCTTTGAATTTGATTGACAGGTCCACCAGAACGGTCTTGTAGATACAGCATTGCGTTGTCTAGTCCGAGCGAGTCTCAGAATGTTTTCACAGTCTTGGAAGTAGTGAACGCGGGCTAAGATGCTGCTGGAGCTCTGAATAACAGTTTTCAAACATCAAATAAAGGGTTTATATAGCTATATATATCAATTTGCATCTGAAATAAACACGAGAAAAACATATTCAAAGCTGTTTTCAAAAGTTATGTTTAACCTGAAATATTGTCTCAAACTGATGTTCTCAGACCGAGAGAATGACGTTTTCTAAGATTCTGCTGGAGCTCTGAATAGCAGTTTTCAAACATCAAATAAAGGGTTTATATAGCTATATATAACAATTTGCATCTGAAATAAACAAGAGAAACATTTATTCGAAGCTGTTTTCAAAAGTTATGTTTAACCTGAAATATTGTCTCAAACTGATCTTCACAGGCTGAGAGAATGACGTTTTCCAAGATTCTGCTGAAGCTCTGAATAGTAGTTTTCAAACATCAAATAAAGGGTTTATATAGCTATATATATCAATTTGCATCTGAAATAAACAAGAGAAACACTTATTCGAAGCTGTTTTCAAAAGTTATGTTTAACCTGAAATATTGTCTCAAACTGATGTTCTCAGACCGAGAGAATGACGTTTTCTAAGATTCTGCTGGAGCTCTGAATAGCAGTTTTCAAACATCAAATAAAGGGTTTATATAGCTATATATAACAATTTGCATCTGAAATAAACAAGAGAAACATTTATTCGAAGCTGTTTTCAAAAGTTATGTTTAACCTGAAATATTGTCTCAAACTGATCTTCACAGGCTGAGAGAATGACGTTTTCCAAGATTCTGCTGAAGCTCTGAATAGCAGTTTTCAAACATCAACTAAAGGGTTTATATAGCTATATATATCTATTTGCATCTGAAATAAACAAGAGAAACACTTATTCGAAGCTGTTTTCAAAAGTTATGTTTAACATGAAATACAGTCTCAAACTGATGTTCTCAGACTGAGAGAATGACGTTTTCCAAGATTCTGCTGGAGCTCTGAATAGCAGTTTTCAAACATCAAATAAAGGGTTTATATAGCTATATATATCAATTTGCATCTGAAATAAACAAGAGAAACACTTATTCGAAGCTGTTTTCAAAAGTTATGTTTAACCTGAAATATTGTCTCAAACTGATGTTCTCAGACTGAGAGAATGACGTTTTCTAAGATTCTGCTGGAGCTCTGAATAGCAGTTTTCAAACATCAAATAAAGGATTTATATAGCTATATATATCAATTTGCATCTGAAATAAACAAGAGAAAAACTTATTCAAAGCTGTTTTCAAAAGTTATGTTTAACCTGAAACATTGTCTAAAACTGATGTTCTCAGACTGAGAGAATTACGTTTTCTAAGATTCTGCTGGAGCTCTGAATAGCAGTTTTCAAACATCAAATAAAGGGTTTATATAGCTATATATATCAATTTGCATCTGAAATAAACAAGAGAAACATTTATTCGAAGCTGTTTTCAAAAGTTATGTTTAACCTGAAATATTGTCTCAAACTGATCTTCTCAGACTGAGAGAATGACGTTTTCCAAGATTCTGCTGGAGCTCTGAATAACAGTTTTAAAACATCAAATAAAGGGTTTATATAGCTATATATATCAATTTGCATCTGAAATAAACAAGAAAAACACTTATTCGAAGCTGTTTTCAAAAGTTATGTTTAACCTGAAATATTGTCTCAAACTGATGTTCTCAGACTGAGAGAATGACGTTTTCTAAGATTCTGCTGGAGCTCTGAATAGCAGTTTTCAAACATCAAATAAAGGGTTTATATAGCTATATATATCAATTTGCATCTGAAATAAACAAGAGAAACACTTATTCGAAGCTGTTTTCAAAAGTTATGTTTAACCTGAAATATTGTCTCAAACTGATGTTCTCAGACTAAGAGAATGAAGTTTTCCAAGATTCTGCTGGAGCTCTGAATAGCAGTTTTCAAACATCAAATAAAGGGTTTATATAGCTATATATATCAATTTGCATCTGAAATAAACAAGAAAAACACTTATTCGAAGCTGTTTTCAAAAGTTATGTTTAACCTGAAATATTGTCTCAAACTGATGTTCTCAGACTGAGAGAATGACGTTTTCTAAGATTCTGCTGGAGCTCTGAATAGCAGTTTTCAAACATCAAATAAAGGGTTTATATAGCTATATATAACAATTTGCATCTGAAATAAACAAGAGAAACATTTATTCGAAGCTGTTTTCAAAAGTTATGTTTAACCTGAAATATTGTCTCAAACTGATCTTCACAGGCTGAGAGAATGACGTTTTCCAAGATTCTGCTGAAGCTCTGAATAGCAGTTTTCAAACATCAAATAAAGGGTTTATATAGCTATATATATCAATTTGCATCTGAAATAAACAAGAGAAACACTTATTCGAAGCTGTTTTCAAAAGTTATGTTTAACATGAAATACTGTCTCAAACTGATGTTCTCAGACTGAGAGAATGACGTTTTCCAAGATTCTGCTGGAGCTCTGAATAACAGTTTTCAAACATCAAATAAAGGGTTTATATAACTATATATATCAATTTGCATCTGAAATAAACAAGAGAAACACTTATTCGAAGCTGTTTTCAAAAGTTATGTTTAACCTGAAATATTGTCTCAAACTGATGTTCTCAGACCGAGAGAATGACGTTTTCTTAGATTCTGCTGGAGCTCTGAATAGCAGTTTTCAAACATCAAATAAAGGGTTTATATAGCTATATATATCAATTTGCATCTGAAATAAACAAGAGAAACACTTATTCGAAGCTGTTTTCAAAAGTTATGTTTAACCTGAAATATTGTCTCAAACTGATGTTCTCAGACCGAGAGAATGACGTTTTCTAAGATTCTGCTGGAGCTCTGAATAGCAGTTTTCAAACATCAAATAAAGGGTTTATATAGCTATATATAACAATTTGCATCTGAAATAAACAAGAGAAACATTTATTCGAAGCTGTTTTCAAAAGTTATGTTTAACCTGAAATATTGTCTCAAACTGATCTTCACAGGCTGAGAGAATGACGTTTTCCAAGATTCTGCTGAAGCTCTGAATAGCAGTTTTCAAACATCAAATAAAGGGTTTATATAGCTATATATATCAATTTGCATCTGAAATAAACAAGAGAAACACTTATTCAAAGCTGTTTTCAAAAGTTATGTTTAACATGAAATACTGTCTCAAACTGATGTTCTCAGACTGAGAGAATGACGTTTTCCAAGATTCTGCTGGAGCTCTGAATAACAGTTTTCAAACATCAAATAAAGGGTTTATATAACTATATATATCAATTTGCATCTGAAATAAACAAGAGAAACACTTATTCGAAGCTGTTTTCAAAAGTTATGTTTAACCTGAAATATTGTCTCAAACTGATGTTCTCAGACTAAGAGAATGAAGTTTTCCAAGATTCTGCTGGAGCTCTGAATAGCAGTTTTCAAACATCAAATAAAGGGTTTATATAGCTATATATATCAATTTGCATCTGAAATAAACAAGAAAAACACTTATTCGAAGCTGTTTTCAAAAGTTATGTTTAACCTGAAATATTGTCTCAAACTGATGTTCTCAGACTGAGAGAATGACGTTTTCTAAGATTCTGCTGGAGCTCTGAATAGCAGTTTTCAAACATCAAATAAAGGGTTTATATAGCTATATATAACAATTTGCATCTGAAATAAACAAGAGAAACATTTATTCGAAGCTGTTTTCAAAAGTTATGTTTAACCTGAAATATTGTCTCAAACTGATCTTCACAGGCTGAGAGAATGACGTTTTCCAAGATTCTGCTGAAGCTCTGAATAGCAGTTTTCAAACATCAAATAAAGGGTTTATATAGCTATATATATCAATTTGCATCTGAAATAAACAAGAGAAACACTTATTCGAAGCTGTTTTCAAAAGTTATGTTTAACATGAAATACTGTCTCAAACTGATGTTCTCAGACTGAGAGAATGACGTTTTCCAAGATTCTGCTGGAGCTCTGAATAACAGTTTTCAAACATCAAATAAAGGGTTTATATAACTATATATATCAATTTGCATCTGAAATAAACAAGAGAAACACTTATTCGAAGCTGTTTTCAAAAGTTATGTTTAACCTGAAATATTGTCTCAAACTGATGTTCTCAGACCGAGAGAATGACGTTTTCTTAGATTCTGCTGGAGCTCTGAATAGCAGTTTTCAAACATCAAATAAAGGGTTTATATAGCTATATATATCAATTTGCATCTGAAATAAACAAGAGAAACACTTATTCGAAGCTGTTTTCAAAAGTTATGTTTAACCTGAAATATTGTCTCAAACTGATGTTCTCAGACCGAGAGAATGACGTTTTCTAAGATTCTGCTGGAGCTCTGAATAGCAGTTTTCAAACATCAAATAAAGGGTTTATATAGCTATATATAACAATTTGCATCTGAAATAAACAAGAGAAACATTTATTCGAAGCTGTTTTCAAAAGTTATGTTTAACCTGAAATATTGTCTCAAACTGATCTTCACAGGCTGAGAGAATGACGTTTTCCAAGATTCTGCTGAAGCTCTGAATAGCAGTTTTCAAACATCAAATAAAGGGTTTATATAGCTATATATATCAATTTGCATCTGAAATAAACAAGAGAAACACTTATTCAAAGCTGTTTTCAAAAGTTATGTTTAACATGAAATACTGTCTCAAACTGATGTTCTCAGACTGAGAGAATGACGTTTTCCAAGATTCTGCTGGAGCTCTGAATAACAGTTTTCAAACATCAAATAAAGGGTTTATATAACTATATATATCAATTTGCATCTGAAATAAACAAGAGAAACACTTATTCGAAGCTGTTTTCAAAAGTTATGTTTAACCTGAAATATTGTCTCAAACTGATGTTCTCAGACTAAGAGAATGAAGTTTTCCAAGATTCTGCTGGAGCTCTGAATAGCAGTTTTCAAACATCAAATAAAGGGTTTATATAGCTATATATATCAATTTGCATCTGAAATAAACAAGAAAAACACTTATTCGAAGCTGTTTTCAAAAGTTATGTTTAACCTGAAATATTGTCTCAAACTGATGTTCTCAGACTGAGAGAATGACGTTTTCTAAGATTCTGCTGGAGCTCTGAATAGCAGTTTTCAAACATCAAATAAAGGGTTTATATAGCTATATATAACAATTTGCATCTGAAATAAACAAGAGAAACATTTATTCGAAGCTGTTTTCAAAAGTTATGTTTAACCTGAAATATTGTCTCAAACTGATCTTCACAGGCTGAGAGAATGACGTTTTCCAAGATTCTGCTGAAGCTCTGAATAGCAGTTTTCAAACATCAAATAAAGAGTTTATATAGCTATATATATCAATTTGCATCTGAAATAAACAAGAGAAACACTTATTCAAAGCTGTTTTCAAAAGTTATGTTTAACATGAAATACTGTCTCAAACTTATGTTCTCAGACTGAGAGAATGACGTTTTCCAAGATTCTGCTGGAGCTCTGAATAACAGTTTTCAAACATCAAATAAAGCGTTTATATAACTATATATATCAATTTGCATCTGAAATAAACAAGAGAAACACTTATTCGAAGCTGTTTTCAAAAGTTATGTTTAACCTGAAATATTGTCTCAAACTGATGTTCTCAGACTAAGAGAATGAAGTTTTCCAAGATTCTGCTGGAGCTCTGAATAGCAGTTTTCAAACATCAAATAAAGGGTTTATATAGCTATATATATCAATTTGCATCTGAAATAAACAAGAAAAACACTTATTCGAAGCTGTTTTCAAAAGTTATGTTTAACCTGAAATATTGTCTCAAACTGATGTTCTCAGACTGAGAGAATGACGTTTTCTAAGATTCTGCTGGAGCTCTGAATAGCAGTTTTCAAACATCAAATAAAGGGTTTATATAGCTATATATAACAATTTGCATCTGAAATAAACAAGAGAAACATTTATTCGAAGCTGTTTTCAAAAGTTATGTTTAACCTGAAATATTGTCTCAAACTGATCTTCTCAGACTGAGAGAATGACGTTTTCCAAGATTCTGCTGGAGCTCTGAATAACAGTTTTAAAACATCAAATAAAGGGTTTATATAGCTATATATATCAATTTGCATCTGAAATAAACAAGAGAAACACTTATTCGAAGCTGTTTTCAAAAGTTATGTTTAACCTGAAATATTGTCTCAAACTGATGTTCTCAGACTGAGAGAATGACGTTTTCTAAGATTCTGCTGGAGCTCTGAATAGCAGTTTTCAAACATCAAATAAAGGGTTTATATAGCTATATATATCAATTTGCATCTGAAATAAACAAGAGAAACACTTATTCGAAGCTGTTTTCAAAAGTTATGTTTAACCTGAAATATTGTCTCAAACTGATGTTCTCAGACTGAGAGAATGACGTTTTCTAAGATTCTGCTGGAGCTCTGAATAGCAGTTTTCAAACATCAAATAAAGGGTTTATATAGCTATATATATCAATTTGCATCTGAAATAAACAAGAGAAACACTTATTCGAAGCTGGTTTCAAAAGTTATGTTTAACCTGAAATATTGTCTCAAACTGATGTTCTCAGACCGAGAGAATGACGTTTTCTAAGATTCTGCTGGAGCTCTGAATAGCAGTTTTCAAACATCAAATAAAGGGTTTATATAGCTATATATATCAATTTGCATCTGAAATAAACAAGAGAAACACTTATTCGAAGCTGTTTTCAAAAGTTATGTTTAACCTGAAATATTGTCTCAAACTGATGTTCTCAGACCGAGAGAATGACGTTTTCTAAGATTCTGCTGGAGCTCTGAATAGCAGTTTTCAAACATCAAATAAAGGGTTTATATAGCTATATATAACAATTTGCATCTGAAATAAACAAGAGAAACATTTATTCGAAGCTGTTTTCAAAAGTTATGTTTAACCTGAAATATTGTCTCAAACTGATCTTCACAGGCTGAGAGAATGACGTTTTCCAAGATTCTGCTGAAGCTCTGAATAGCAGTTTTCAAACATCAAATAAAGGGTTTATATAGCTATATATATCAATTTGCATCTGAAATAAACAAGAGAAACACTTATTCAAAGCTGTTTTCAAAAGTTATGTTTAACATGAAATACTGTCTCAAACTGATGTTCTCAGACTGAGAGAATGACGTTTTCCAAGATTCTGCTGGAGCTCTGAATAACAGTTTTCAAACATCAAATAAAGGGTTTATATAACTATATATATCAATTTGCATCTGAAATAAACAAGAGAAACACTTATTCGAAGCTGTTTTCAAAAGTTATGTTTAACCTGAAATATTGTCTCAAACTGATGTTCTCAGACTAAGAGAATGAAGTTTTCCAAGATTCTGCTGGAGCTCTGAATAGCAGTTTTCAAACATCAAATAAAGGGTTTATATAGCTATATATATCAATTTGCATCTGAAATAAACAAGAAAAACACTTATTCGAAGCTGTTTTCAAAAGTTATGTTTAACCTGAAATATTGTCTCAAACTGATGTTCTCAGACTGAGAGAATGACGTTTTCTAAGATTCTGCTGGAGCTCTGAATAGCAGTTTTCAAACATCAAATAAACGGTTTATATAGCTATATATAACAATTTGCATCTGAAATAAACAAGAGAAACATTTATTCGAAGCTGTTTTCAAAAGTTATGTTTAACCTGAAATATTGTCTCAAACTGATCTTCTCAGACTGAGAGAATGACGTTTTCCAAGATTCTGCTGGAGCTCTGAATAACCGTTTTCAAACATCAAATAAAGGGTTGATATAGCTATATATATCAATTTGCATCTGAAATAAACAAGAGAAACATTTATTCGAAGCTGTTTTCAAAAGTTATGTTTAACCTGAAATATTGTCTAAAACTGATCTTCTCAGACTGAGAGAATGACGTTTTCCAAGATTCTGCTGGAGCTCTGAATAACAGTTTTAAAACATCAAATAAAGGGTTTATATAGCTATATATATCAATTTGCATCTGAAATAAACAAGAGAAACACTTATTCGAAGCTGTTTTCAAAAGTTATGTTTAACCTGAAATATTGTCTCAAACTGATGTTCTCAGACTGAGAGAATGACGTTTTCTAAGATTCTGCTGGAGCTCTGAATAGCAGTTTTCAAACATCAAATAAAGGGTTTATATAGCTATATATATCAATTTGCATCTGAAATAAACAAGAGAAACACTTATTCGAAGCTGTTTTCAAAAGTTATGTTTAACCTGAAATATTGTCTCAAACTGATCTTCACAGGCTGAGAGAATGACGTTTTCCAAGATTCTGCTGAAGCTCTGAATAGCAGTTTTCAAACATCAAATAAAGGGTTTATATAGCTATATATATCAATTTGCATCTGAAATAAACAAGAGAAACACTTATTCGAAGCTGTTTTCAAAAGTTATGTTTAACCTGAAATATTGTCTCAAACTGATGTTCTCAGACCGAGAGAATGACGTTTTCTAAGATTCTGCTGGAGCTCTGAATAGCAGTTTTCAAACATCAAATAAAGGGTTTATATAGCTATATATAACAATTTGCATCTGAAATAAACAAGAGAAACATTTATTCGAAGCTGTTTTCAAAAGTTATGTTTAACCTGAAATATTGTCTCAAACTGATCTTCACAGGCTGAGAGAATGACATTTTCCAAGATTCTGCTGAAGCTCTGAATAGCAGTTTTCAAACATCAACTAAAGGGTTTATATAGCTATATATATCAATTTGCATCTGAAATAAACAAGAGAAACACTTATTCGAAGCTGTTTTCAAAAGTTATGTTTAACATGAAATATTGTCTCAAACTGATGTTCTCAGACTGAGAGAATGACGTTTTCTAAGATTCTGCTGGAGCTCTGAATAGCAGTTTTCAAACATCAAATAAAGGGTTTATATAGCTATATATAACAATTTGCATCTGAAATAAACAAGAGAAACATTTATTCGAAGCTGTTTTCAAAAGTTATGTTTAACCTGAAATATTGTCTCAAACTGATCTTCTCAGACTGAGAGAATGACGTTTTCCAAGATTCTGCTGGAGCTCTGAATAACCGTTTTCAAACATCAAATAAAGGGTTGATATAGCTATATATATCAATTTGCATCTGAAATAAACAAGAGAAACACTTATTCGAAGCTGTTTTCAAAAGTTATGTTTAACCTGAAATATTGTCTCAAACTGATGTTCTCAGACTGAGAGAATGACGTTTTCCAAGATTCTGCTGGAGCTCTGAATAGCAGTTTTCAAACATCAAATAAAGGGTTTATATAGTTATATAGCTATATATATCAATTTGCATCTGAAATAAACAAGAGAAACACTTATTCGAAGCTGTTTTCAAAAGTTATGTTTAACCTGAAATATTGTCTCAAACTGATGTTCTCAGACTGAGAGAATGACGTTTTCCAAGATTCTGCTGGAGCTCTGAATAGCAGTTTTCAAACATCAAATAAAGGGTTTATATAGCTATATATATCAATTTGCATCTGAAATAAACAAGAAAAACACTTATTCGAAGCTGTTTTCAAAAGTTATGTTTAACCTGAAATATTGTCTCAAACTGATGTTCTCAGACTGAGAGAATGACGTTTTCTAAGATTCTGCTGGAGCTCTGAATAGCAGTTTTCAAACATCAAATAAAGGGTTTATATAGCTATATATAACAATTTGCATCTGAAATAAACAAGAGAAACATTTATTCGAAGCTGTTTTCAAAAGTTATGTTTAACCTGAAATATTGTCTCAAACTGATCTTCACAGGCTGAGAGAATGACGTTTTCCAAGATTCTGCTGAAGCTCTGAATAGCAGTTTTCAAACATCAAATAAAGGGTTTATATAGCTATATATATCAATTTGCATCTGAAATAAACAAGAGAAACACTTATTCGAAGCTGTTTTCAAAAGTTATGTTTAACATGAAATACTGTCTCAAACTGATGTTCTCAGACTGAGAGAATGACGTTTTCCAAGATTCTGCTGGAGCTCTGAATAACAGTTTTCAAACATCAAATAAAGGGTTTATATAACTATATATATCAATTTGCATCTGAAATAAACAAGAGAAACACTTATTCGAAGCTGTTTTCAAAAGTTATGTTTAACCTGAAATATTGTCTCAAACTGATGTTCTCAGACCGAGAGAATGACGTTTTCTTAGATTCTGCTGGAGCTCTGAATAGCAGTTTTCAAACATCAAATAAAGGGTTTATATAGCTATATATATCAATTTGCATCTGAAATAAACAAGAGAAACACTTATTCGAAGCTGTTTTCAAAAGTTATGTTTAACCTGAAATATTGTCTCAAACTGATGTTCTCAGACCGAGAGAATGACGTTTTCTAAGATTCTGCTGGAGCTCTGAATAGCAGTTTTCAAACATCAAATAAAGGGTTTATATAGCTATATATAACAATTTGCATCTGAAATAAACAAGAGAAACATTTATTCGAAGCTGTTTTCAAAAGTTATGTTTAACCTGAAATATTGTCTCAAACTGATCTTCACAGGCTGAGAGAATGACGTTTTCCAAGATTCTGCTGAAGCTCTGAATAGCAGTTTTCAAACATCAAATAAAGGGTTTATATAGCTATATATATCAATTTGCATCTGAAATAAACAAGAGAAACACTTATTCAAAGCTGTTTTCAAAAGTTATGTTTAACATGAAATACTGTCTCAAACTGATGTTCTCAGACTGAGAGAATGACGTTTTCCAAGATTCTGCTGGAGCTCTGAATAACAGTTTTCAAACATCAAATAAAGGGTTTATATAACTATATATATCAATTTGCATCTGAAATAAACAAGAGAAACACTTATTCGAAGCTGTTTTCAAAAGTTATGTTTAACCTGAAATATTGTCTCAAACTGATGTTCTCAGACTAAGAGAATGAAGTTTTCCAAGATTCTGCTGGAGCTCTGAATAGCAGTTTTCAAACATCAAATAAAGGGTTTATATAGCTATATATATCAATTTGCATCTGAAATAAACAAGAAAAACACTTATTCGAAGCTGTTTTCAAAAGTTATGTTTAACCTGAAATATTGTCTCAAACTGATGTTCTCAGACTGAGAGAATGACGTTTTCTAAGATTCTGCTGGAGCTCTGAATAGCAGTTTTCAAACATCAAATAAAGGGTTTATATAGCTATATATAACAATTTGCATCTGAAATAAACAAGAGAAACATTTATTCGAAGCTGTTTTCAAAAGTTATGTTTAACCTGAAATATTGTCTCAAACTGATCTTCACAGGCTGAGAGAATGACGTTTTCCAAGATTCTGCTGAAGCTCTGAATAGCAGTTTTCAAACATCAAATAAAGGGTTTATATAGCTATATATATCAATTTGCATCTGAAATAAACAAGAGAAACACTTATTCAAAGCTGTTTTCAAAAGTTATGTTTAACATGAAATACTGTCTCAAACTTATGTTCTCAGACTGAGAGAATGACGTTTTCCAAGATTCTGCTGGAGCTCTGAATAACAGTTTTCAAACATCAAATAAAGGGTTTATATAACTATATATATCAATTTGCATCTGAAATAAACAAGAGAAACACTTATTCGAAGCTGTTTTCAAAAGTTATGTTTAACCTGAAATATTGTCTCAAACTGATGTTCTCAGACTAAGAGAATGAAGTTTTCCAAGATTCTGCTGGAGCTCTGAATAGCAGTTTTCAAACATCAAATAAAGGGTTTATATAGCTATATATATCAATTTGCATCTGAAATAAACAAGAAAAACACTTATTCGAAGCTGTTTTCAAAAGTTATGTTTAACCTGAAATATTGTCTCAAACTGATGTTCTCAGACTGAGAGAATGACGTTTTCTAAGATTCTGCTGGAGCTCTGAATAGCAGTTTTCAAACATCAAATAAAGGGTTTATATAGCTATATATAACAATTTGCATCTGAAATAAACAAGAGAAACATTTATTCGAAGCTGTTTTCAAAAGTTATGTTTAACCTGAAATATTGTCTCAAACTGATCTTCTCAGACTGAGAGAATGACGTTTTCCAAGATTCTGCTGGAGCTCTGAATAACCGTTTTCAAACATCAAATAAAGGGTTGATATAGCTATATATATCAATTTGCATCTGAAATAAACAAGAGAAACATTTATTCGAAGCTGTTTTCAAAAGTTATGTTTAACCTGAAATATTGTCTCAAACTGATCTTCTCAGACTGAGAGAATGACCTTTTCCAAGATTCTGCTGGAGCTCTGAATAACAGTTTTAAAACATCAAATAAAGGGTTTATATAGCTATATATATCAATTTGCATCTGAAATAAACAAGAGAAACACTTATTCGAAGCTGTTTTCAAAAGTTATGTTTAACCTGAAATATTGTCTCAAACTGATGTTCTCAGACTGAGAGAATGACGTTTTCTAAGATTCTGCTGGAGCTCTGAATAGCAGTTTTCAAACATCAAATAAAGGGTTTATATAGCTATATATATCAATTTGCATCTGAAATAAACAAGAGAAACACTTATTCGAAGCTGTTTTCAAAAGTTATGTTTAACCTGAAATATTGTCTCAAACTGATGTTCTCAGACTGAGAGAATGACGTTTTCTAAGATTCTGCTGGAGCTCTGAATAGCAGTTTTCAAACATCAAATAAAGGGTTTATATAGCTATATATATCAATTTGCATCTGAAATAAACAAGAGAAACACTTATTCAAAGCTGGTTTCAAAAGTTATGTTTAACCTGAAATATTGTCTCAAACTGATGTTCTCAGACCGAGAGAATGACGTTTTCTAAGATTCTGCTGGAGCTCTGAATAGCAGTTTTCAAACATCAAATAAAGGGTTTATATAGCTATATATATCAATTTGCATCTGAAATAAACAAGAGAAACACTTATTCGAAGCTGTTTTCAAAAGTTATGTTTAACCTGAAATATTGTCTCAAACTGATGTTCTCAGACCGAGAGAATGACGTTTTCTAAGATTCTGCTGGAGCTCTGAATAGCAGTTTTCAAACATCAAATAAAGGGTTTATATAGCTATATATAACAATTTGCATCTGAAATAAACAAGAGAAACATTTATTCGAAGCTGTTTTCAAAAGTTATGTTTAACCTGAAATATTGTCTCAAACTGATCTTCACAGGCTGAGAGAATGACGTTTTCCAAGATTCTGCTGAAGCTCTGAATAGCAGTTTTCAAACATCAAATAAAGGGTTTATATAGCTATATATATCAATTTGCATCTGAAATAAACAAGAGAAACACTTATTCAAAGCTGTTTTCAAAAGTTATGTTTAACATGAAATACTGTCTCAAACTGATGTTCTCAGACTGAGAGAATGACGTTTTCCAAGATTCTGCTGGAGCTCTGAATAGCAGTTTTCAAACATCAAATAAAGGGTTTATATAACTATATATATCAATTTGCATCTGAAATAAACAAGAGAAACACTTATTCGAAGCTGTTTTCAAAAGTTATGTTTAACCTGAAATATTGTCTCAAACTGATGTTCTCAGACTAAGAGAATGAAGTTTTCCAAGATTCTGCTGGAGCTCTGAATAGCAGTTTTCAAACATCAAATAAAGGGTTTATATAGCTATATATATCAATTTGCATCTGAAATAAACAAGAAAAACACTTATTCGAAGCTGTTTTCAAAAGTTATGTTTAACCTGAAATATTGTCTCAAACTGATGTTCTCAGACTGAGAGAATGACGTTTTCTAAGATTCTGCTGGAGCTCTGAATAGCAGTTTTCAAACATCAAATAAAGGGTTTATATAGCTATATATAACAATTTGCATCTGAAATAAACAAGAGAAACATTTATTCGAAGCTGTTTTCAAAAGTTATGTTTAACCTGAAATATTGTCTCAAACTGATCTTCTCAGACTGAGAGAATGACGTTTTCCAAGATTCTGCTGGAGCTCTGAATAACCGTTTTCAAACATCAAATAAAGGGTTGATATAGCTATATATATCAATTTGCATCTGAAATAAACAAGAGAAACACTTATTCGAAGCTGGTTTCAAAAGTTATGTTTAACCTGAAATATTGTCTCAAACTGATGTTCTCAGACCGAGAGAATGACGTTTTCTAAGATTCTGCTGGAGCTCTGAATAGCAGTTTTCAAACATCAAATAAAGGGTTTATATAGCTATATATATCAATTTGCATCTGAAATAAACAAGAGAAACACTTATTCGAAGCTGTTTTCAAAAGTTATGTTTAACCTGAAATATTGTCTCAAACTGATGTTCTCAGACCGACTGAATGACGTTTTCTAAGATTCTGCTGGAGCTCTGAATAGCAGTTTTCAAACATCAAATAAAGGGTTTATATAGCTATATATAACAATTTGCATCTGAAATAAACAAGAGAAACATTTATTCGAAGCTGTTTTCAAAAGTTATGTTTAACCTGAAATATTGTCTCAAACTGATCTTCACAGGCTGAGAGAATGACGTTTTCCAAGATTCTGCTGAAGCTCTGAATAGCAGTTTTCAAACATCAAATAAAGGGTTTATATAGCTATATATATCAATTTGCATCTGAAATAAACAAGAGAAACACTTATTCAAAGCTGTTTTCAAAAGTTATGTTTAACATGAAATACTGTCTCAAACTGATGTTCTCAGACTGAGAGAATGACGTTTTCCAAGATTCTGCTGGAGCTCTGAATAACAGTTTTCAAACATCAAATAAAGGGTTTATATAACTATATATATCAATTTGCATCTGAAATAAACAAGAGAAACACTTATTCGAAGCTGTTTTCAAAAGTTATGTTTAACCTGAAATATTGTCTCAAACTGATGTTCTCAGACTAAGAGAATGAAGTTTTCCAAGATTCTGCTGGAGCTCTGAATAGCAGTTTTCAAACATCAAATAAAGGGTTTATATAGCTATATATATCAATTTGCATCTGAAATAAACAAGAAAAACACTTATTCGAAGCTGTTTTCAAAAGTTATGTTTAACCTGAAATATTGTCTCAAACTGATGTTCTCAGACTGAGAGAATGACGTTTTCTAAGATTCTGCTGGAGCTCTGAATAGCAGTTTTCAAACATCAAATAAAGGGTTTATATAGCTATATATAACAATTTGCATCTGAAATAAACAAGAGAAACATTTATTCGAAGCTGTTTTCAAAAGTTATGTTTAACCTGAAATATTGTCTCAAACTGATCTTCTCAGACTGAGAGAATGACGTTTTCCAAGATTCTGCTGGAGCTCTGAATAACCGTTTTCAAACATCAAATAAAGGGTTGATATAGCTATATATATCAATTTGCATCTGAAATAAACAAGAGAAACATTTATTCGAAGCTGTTTTCAAAAGTTATGTTTAACCTGAAATATTGTCTCAAACTGATCTTCTCAGACTGAGAGAATGACGTTTTCCAAGATTCTGCTGGAGCTCTGAATAGCAGTTTTCAAACATCAAATAAAGGGTTTATATAGCTATATATATCAATTTGCATCTGAAATAAACAAGAGAAACACTTATTCGAAGCTGTTTTCAAAAGTTATGTTTAACCTGAAATATTGTCTCAAACTGATCTTCACAGGCTGAGAGAATGACGTTTTCCAAGATTCTGCTGAAGCTCTGAATAGCAGTTTTCAAACATCAAATAAAGGGTTTATATAGCTATATATATCAATTTGCATCTGAAATAAACAAGAGAAACACTTATTCGAAGCTGTTTTCAAAAGTTATGTTTAACCTGAAATATTGTCTCAAACTGATGTTCTCAGACCGAGAGAATGACGTTTTCTAAGATTCTGCTGGAGCTCTGAATAGCAGTTTTCAAACATCAAATAAAGGGTTTATATAGCTATATATAACAATTTGCATCTGAAATAAACAAGAGAAACATTTATTCGAAGCTGTTTTCAAAAGTTATGTTTAACCTGAAATATTGTCTCAAACTGATCTTCACAGCCTGAGAGAATGACGTTTTCCAAGATTCTGCTGAAGCTCTGAATAGCAGTTTTCAAACATCAACTAAAGGGTTTATATAGCTATATATATCAATTTGCATCTGAAATAAACAAGAGAAACACTTATTCGAAGCTGTTTTCAAAAGTTATGTTTAACATGAAATATTGTCTCAAACTGATGTTCTCAGACTGAGAGAATGACGTTTTCTAAGATTCTGCTGGAGCTCTGAATAGCAGTTTTCAAACATCAAATAAAGGGTTTATATAGCTATATATATCAATTTGCATCTGAAATAAACAAGAGAAACACTTATTCGAAGCTGTTTTCAAAAGTTATGTTTAACCTGAAATATTGTCTCAAACTGATGTTCTCAGACTAAGAGAATGAAGTTTTCCAAGATTCTGCTGGAGCTCTGAATAGCAGTTTTCAAACATCAAATAAAGGGTTTATATAGCTATATATATCAATTTGCATCTGAAATAAACAAGAAAAACACTTATTCGAAGCTGTTTTCAAAAGTTATGTTTAACCTGAAATATTGTCTCAAACTGATCTTCACAGGCTGAGAGAATGACGTTTTCTAAGATTCTGCTGGAGCTCTGAATAGCAGTTTTCAAACATCAAATAAAGGGTTTATATAGCTATATATATCAATTTGCATCTGAAATAAACAAGAGAAACACTTATTCGAAGCTGTTTTCAAAAGTTATGTTTAACATGAAATATTGTCTCAAACTGATGTTCTCAGTCCGAGAGAATGACGTTTTCTAAGATTCTGCTGGAGCTCTGAATAGCAGTTTTCAAACATCAAATAAAGGGTTTATATAGCTATATATAACAATTTGCATCTGAAATAAACAAGAGAAACATTTATTCGAAGCTGTTTTCAAAAGTTATGTTTAACCTGAAATATTGTCTCAAACTGATCTTCACAGGCTGAGAGAATGACGTTTTCCAAGATTCTGCTGAAGCTCTGAATAGCAGTTTTCAAACATCAAATAAAGGGTTTATATAGCTATATATATCAATTTGCATCTGAAATAAACAAGAGAAACACTTATTCAAAGCTGTTTTCAAAAGTTAAGTTTAACATGAAATACTGTCTCAAACTGATGTTCTCAGACTGAGAGAATGACGTTTTCCAAGATTCTGCTGGAGCTCTGAATAACAGTTTTCAAACATCAAATAAAGGGTTTATATAACTATATATATCAATTTGCATCTGAAATAAACAAGAGAAACACTTATTCGAAGCTGTTTTCAAAAGTTATGTTTAACCTGAAATATTGTCTCAAACTGATGTTCTCAGACTAAGAGAATGAAGTTTTCCAAGATTCTGCTGGAGCTCTGAATAGCAGTTTTCAAACATCAAATAAAGGGTTTATATAGCTATATATATCAATTTGCATCTGAAATAAACAAGAAAAACACTTATTCGAAGCTGTTTTCAAAAGTTATGTTTAACCTGAAATATTGTCTCAAACTGATGTTCTCAGACTGAGAGAATGACGTTTTCTAAGATTCTGCTGGAGCTCTGAATAGCAGTTTTCAAACATCAAATAAAGGGTTTATATAGCTATATATAACAATTTGCATCTGAAATAAACAAGAGAAACATTTATTCGAAGCTGTTTTCAAAAGTTATGTTTAACCTGAAATATTGTCTCAAACTGATCTTCTCAGACTGAGAGAATGACGTTTTCCAAGATTCTGCTGGAGCTCTGAATAACCGTTTTCAAACATCAAATAAAGGGTTGATATAGCTATATATATCAATTTGCATCTGAAATAAACAAGAGAAACATTTATTCGAAGCTGTTTTCAAAAGTTATGTTTAACCTGAAATATTGTCTCAAACTGATCTTCTCAGACTGAGAGAATGACGTTTTCCAAGATTCTGCTGGAGCTCTGAATAACAGTTTTAAAACATCAAATAAAGGGTTTATATAGCTATATATATCAATTTGCATCTGAAATAAACAAGAGAAACACTTATTTGAAGCTGTTTTCAAAAGTTATGTTTAACCTGAAATATTGTCTCAAACTGATGTTCTCAGACTGAGAGAATGACGTTTTCTAAGATTCTGCTGGAGCTCTGAATAGCAGTTTTCAAACATCAAATAAAGGGTTTATATAGCTATATATATCAATTTGCATCTGAAATAAACAAGAGAAACACTTATTCAAAGCTGTTTTCAAAAGTTAAGTTTAACATGAAATACTGTCTCAAACTGATGTTCTCAGACTGAGAGAATGACGTTTTCCAAGATTCTGCTGGAGCTCTGAATAACAGTTTTCAAACATCAAATAAAGGGTTTATATAACTATATATATCAATTTGCATCTGAAATAAACAAGAGAAACACTTATTCGAAGCTGTTTTCAAAAGTTATGTTTAACCTGAAATATTGTCTCAAACTGATGTTCTCAGACTAAGAGAATGAAGTTTTCCAAGATTCTGCTGGAGCTCTGAATAGCAGTTTTCAAACATCAAATAAAGGGTTTATATAGCTATATATATCAATTTGCATCTGAAATAAACAAGAAAAACACTTATTCGAAGCTGTTTTCAAAAGTTATGTTTAACCTGAAATATTGTCTCAAACTGATGTTCTCAGACTGAGAGAATGACGTTTTCTAAGATTCTGCTGGAGCTCTGAATAGCAGTTTTCAAACATCAAATAAAGGGTTTATATAGCTATATATAACAATTTGCATCTGAAATAAACAAGAGAAACATTTATTCGAAGCTGTTTTCAAAAGTTATGTTTAACCTGAAATATTGTCTCAAACTGATCTTCTCAGACTGAGAGAATGACGTTTTCCAAGATTCTGCTGGAGCTCTGAATAACCGTTTTCAAACATCAAATAAAGGGTTTATATAGCTATATATATCAATTTGCATCTGAAATAAACAAGAGAAACATTTATTCGAAGCTGTTTTCAAAAGTTATGTTTAACCTGAAATATTGTCTCAAACTGATCTTCTCAGACTGAGAGAATGACGTTTTCCAAGATTCTGCTGGAGCTCTGAATAACAGTTTTAAAACATCAAATAAAGGGTTTATATAGCTATATATATCAATTTGCATCTGAAATAAACAAGAGAAACACTTATTTGAAGCTGTTTTCAAAAGTTATGTTTAACCTGAAATATTGTCTCAAACTGATCTTCACAGGCTGAGAGAATGACGTTTTCTAAGATTCTGCTGGAGCTCTGAATAGCAGTTTTCAAACATCAAATAAAGGGTTTATATAGCTATATATATCAATTTGCATCTGAAATAAACAAGAGAAACACTTATTCGAAGCTGTTTTCAAAAGTTATGTTTAACATGAAATACTGTCTCAAACTGATGTTCTCAGACTGAGAGAATGACGTTTTCCAAGATTCTGCTGGAGCTCTGAATAGCAGTTTTCAAACATCAAATAAAGGGTTTATATAGCTATATATATCAATTTGCATCTGAAATAAACAAGAGAAACACTTATTCGAAGCTGTTTTCAAAAGTTATGTTTAACCTGAAATATTGTCTCAAACTGATGTTCTCAGACTGAGAGAATGATGTTTTCTAAGATTCTGCTGGAGCTCTGAATAGCAGTTTTCAAACATCAAATAAAGGGTTTATATAGCTATATATATCAATTTGCATCTGAAATAAACAAGAAAAACACTTATTCGAAGCTGTTTTCAAAAGTTATGTTTAACCTGAAATATTGTCTCAAACTGATGTTCTCAGACTGAGAGAATGACGTTTTCTAAGATTCTGCTGGAGCTCTGAATAGCAGTTTTCAAACATCAAATAAAGGGTTTATATAGCTATATATAACAATTTGCATCTGAAATAAACAAGAGAAACATTTATTCGAAGCTGTTTTCAAAAGTTATGTTTAACCTGAAATATTGTCTCAAACTGATCTTCTCAGACTGAGAGAATGACGTTTTCCAAGATTCTGCTGGAGCTCTGAATAACCGTTTTCAAACATCAAATAAAGGGTTGATATAGCTATATATATCAATTTGCATCTGAAATAAACAAGAGAAACACTTATTCGAAGCTGGTTTCAAAAGTTATGTTTAACCTGAAATATTGTCTCAAACTGATGTTCTCAGACCGAGAGAATGACGTTTTCTAAGATTCTGCTGGAGCTCTGAATAGCAGTTTTCAAACATCAAATAAAGGGTTTATATAGCTATATATATCAATTTGCATCTGAAATAAACAAGAGAAACACTTATTCGAAGCTGTTTTCAAAAGTTATGTTTAACCTGAAATATTGTCTCAAACTGATGTTCTCAGACCGACTGAATGACGTTTTCTAAGATTCTGCTGGAGCTCTGAATAGCAGTTTTCAAACATCAAATAAAGGGTTTATATAGCTATATATAACAATTTGCATCTGAAATAAACAAGAGAAACATTTATTCGAAGCTGTTTTCAAAAGTTATGTTTAACCTGAAATATTGTCTCAAACTGATCTTCACAGGCTGAGAGAATGACGTTTTCCAAGATTCTGCTGAAGCTCTGAATAGCAGTTTTCAAACATCAAATAAAGGGTTTATATAGCTATATATATCAATTTGCATCTGAAATAAACAAGAGAAACACTTATTCAAAGCTGTTTTCAAAAGTTATGTTTAACATGAAATACTGTCTCAAACTGATGTTCTCAGACTGAGAGAATGACGTTTTCCAAGATTCTGCTGGAGCTCTGAATAACAGTTTTCAAACATCAAATAAAGGGTTTATATAACTATATATATCAATTTGCATCTGAAATAAACAAGAGAAACACTTATTCGAAGCTGTTTTCAAAAGTTATGTTTAACCTGAAATATTGTCTCAAACTGATGTTCTCAGACTAAGAGAATGAAGTTTTCCAAGATTCTGCTGGAGCTCTGAATAGCAGTTTTCAAACATCAAATAAAGGGTTTATATAGCTATATATATCAATTTGCATCTGAAATAAACAAGAAAAACACTTATTCGAAGCTGTTTTCAAAAGTTATGTTTAACCTGAAATATTGTCTCAAACTGATGTTCTCAGACTGAGAGAATGACGTTTTCTAAGATTCTGCTGGAGCTCTGAATAGCAGTTTTCAAACATCAAATAAAGGGTTTATATAGCTATATATAACAATTTGCATCTGAAATAAACAAGAGAAACATTTATTCGAAGCTGTTTTCAAAAGTTATGTTTAACCTGAAATATTGTCTCAAACTGATCTTCTCAGACTGAGAGAATGACGTTTTCCAAGATTCTGCTGGAGCTCTGAATAACCGTTTTCAAACATCAAATAAAGGGTTGATATAGCTATATATATCAATTTGCATCTGAAATAAACAAGAGAAACATTTATTCGAAGCTGTTTTCAAAAGTTATGTTTAACCTGAAATATTGTCTCAAACTGATCTTCTCAGACTGAGAGAATGACCTTTTCCAAGATTCTGCTGGAGCTCTGAATAACAGTTTTAAAACATCAAATAAAGGGTTTATATAGCTATATATATCAATTTGCATCTGAAATAAACAAGAGAAACACTTATTCGAAGCTGTTTTCAAAAGTTATGTTTAACCTGAAATATTGTCTCAAACTGATGTTCTCAGACTGAGAGAATGACGTTTTCTAAGATTCTGCTGGAGCTCTGAATAGCAGTTTTCAAACATCAAATAAAGGGTTTATATAGCTATATATATCAATTTGCATCTGAAATAAACAAGAGAAACACTTATTCGAAGCTGTTTTCAAAAGTTATGTTTAACCTGAAATATTGTCTCAAACTGATCTTCACAGGCTGAGAGAATGACGTTTTCCAAGATTCTGCTGAAGCTCTGAATAGCAGTTTTCAAACATCAAATAAAGGGTTTATATAGCTATATATATCAATTTGCATCTGAAATAAACAAGAGAAACACTTATTCGAAGCTGTTTTCAAAAGTTATGTTTAACCTGAAATATTGTCTCAAACTGATGTTCTCAGACCGAGAGAATGACGTTTTCTAAGATTCTGCTGGAGCTCTGAATAGCAGTTTTCAAACATCAAATAAAGGGTTTATATAGCTATATATAACAATTTGCATCTGAAATAAACAAGAGAAACATTTATTCGAAGCTGTTTTCAAAAGTTATGTTTAACCTGAAATATTGTCTCAAACTGATCTTCACAGCCTGAGAGAATGACGTTTTCCAAGATTCTGCTGAAGCTCTGAATAGCAGTTTTCAAACATCAACTAAAGGGTTTATATAGCTATATATATCAATTTGCATCTGAAATAAACAAGAGAAACACTTATTCGAAGCTGTTTTCAAAAGTTATGTTTAACATGAAATATTGTCTCAAACTGATGTTCTCAGACTGAGAGAATGACGTTTTCTAAGATTCTGCTGGAGCTCTGAATAGCAGTTTTCAAACATCAAATAAAGGGTTTATATAGCTATATATATCAATTTGCATCTGAAATAAACAAGAGAAACACTTATTCGAAGCTGTTTTCAAAAGTTATGTTTAACCTGAAATATTGTCTCAAACTGATGTTCTCAGACTAAGAGAATGAAGTTTTCCAAGATTCTGCTGGAGCTCTGAATAGCAGTTTTCAAACATCAAATAAAGGGTTTATATAGCTATATATATCAATTTGCATCTGAAATAAACAAGAAAAACACTTATTCGAAGCTGTTTTCAAAAGTTATGTTTAACCTGAAATATTGTCTCAAACTGATGTTCTCAGACTGAGAGAATGAGGTTTTCTAAGATTCTGCTGGAGCTCTGAATAGCAGTTTTCAAACATCAAATAAAGGGTTTATATAGCTATATATAACAATTTGCATCTGAAATAAACAAGAGAAACATTTATTCGAAGCTGTTTTCAAAAGTTATGTTTAACCTGAAATATTGTCTCAAACTGATCTTCACAGGCTGAGAGAATGACGTTTTCCAAGATTCTGCTGAAGCTCTGAATAGCAGTTTTCAAACATCAAATAAAGGGTTTATATAGCTATATATATCAATTTGCATCTGAAATAAACAAGAGAAACACTTATTCGAAGCTGTTTTCAAAAGTTATGTTTAACATGAAATATTGTCTCAAACTGATGTTCTCAGTCCGAGAGAATGACGTTTTCTAAGATTCTGCTGGAGCTCTGAATAGCAGTTTTCAAACATCAAATAAAGGGTTTATATAGCTATATATAACAATTTGCATCTGAAATAAACAAGAGAAACATTTATTCGAAGCTGTTTTCAAAAGTTATGTTTAACCTGAAATATTGTCTCAAACTGATCTTCACAGGCTGAGAGAATGACGTTTTCCAAGATTCTGCTGAAGCTCTGAATAGCAGTTTTCAAACATCAAATAAAGGGTTTATATAGCTATATATATCAATTTGCATCTGAAATAAACAAGAGAAACACTTATTCAAAGCTGTTTTCAAAAGTTAAGTTTAACATGAAATACTGTCTCAAACTGATGTTCTCAGACTGAGAGAATGACGTTTTCCAAGATTCTGCTGGAGCTCTGAATAACAGTTTTCAAACATCAAATAAAGGGTTTATATAACTATATATATCAATTTGCATCTGAAATAAACAAGAGAAACACTTATTCGAAGCTGTTTTCAAAAGTTATGTTTAACCTGAAATATTGTCTCAAACTGATGTTCTCAGACTAAGAGAATGAAGTTTTCCAAGATTCTGCTGGAGCTCTGAATAGCAGTTTTCAAACATCAAATAAAGGGTTTATATAGCTATATATATCAATTTGCATCTGAAATAAACAAGAAAAACACTTATTCGAAGCTGTTTTCAAAAGTTATGTTTAACCTGAAATATTGTCTCAAACTGATGTTCTCAGACTGAGAGAATGACGTTTTCTAAGATTCTGCTGGAGCTCTGAATAGCAGTTTTCAAACATCAAATAAAGGGTTTATATAGCTATATATAACAATTTGCATCTGAAATAAACAAGAGAAACATTTATTCGAAGCTGTTTTCAAAAGTTATGTTTAACCTGAAATATTGTCTCAAACTGATCTTCTCAGACTGAGAGAATGACGTTTTCCAAGATTCTGCTGGAGCTCTGAATAACCGTTTTCAAACATCAAATAAAGGGTTGATATAGCTATATATATCAATTTGCATCTGAAATAAACAAGAGAAACATTTATTCGAAGCTGTTTTCAAAAGTTATGTTTAACCTGAAATATTGTCTCAAACTGATCTTCTCAGACTGAGAGAATGACGTTTTCCAAGATTCTGCTGGAGCTCTGAATAACAGTTTTAAAACATCAAATAAAGGGTTTATATAGCTATATATATCAATTTGCATCTGAAATAAACAAGAGAAACACTTATTTGAAGCTGTTTTCAAAAGTTATGTTTAACCTGAAATATTGTCTCAAACTGATGTTCTCAGACTGAGAGAATGACGTTTTCTAAGATTCTGCTGGAGCTCTGAATAGCAGTTTTCAAACATCAAATAAAGGGTTTATATAGCTATATATATCAATTTGCATCTGAAATAAACAAGAGAAACACTTATTCAAAGCTGTTTTCAAAAGTTAAGTTTAACATGAAATACTGTCTCAAACTGATGTTCTCAGACTGAGAGAATGACGTTTTCCAAGATTCTGCTGGAGCTCTGAATAACAGTTTTCAAACATCAAATAAAGGGTTTATATAACTATATATATCAATTTGCATCTGAAATAAACAAGAGAAACACTTATTCGAAGCTGTTTTCAAAAGTTATGTTTAACCTGAAATATTGTCTCAAACTGATGTTCTCAGACTAAGAGAATGAAGTTTTCCAAGATTCTGCTGGAGCTCTGAATAGCAGTTTTCAAACATCAAATAAAGGGTTTATATAGCTATATATATCAATTTGCATCTGAAATAAACAAGAAAAACACTTATTCGAAGCTGTTTTCAAAAGTTATGTTTAACCTGAAATATTGTCTCAAACTGATGTTCTCAGACTGAGAGAATGACGTTTTCTAAGATTCTGCTGGAGCTCTGAATAGCAGTTTTCAAACATCAAATAAAGGGTTTATATAGCTATATATAACAATTTGCATCTGAAATAAACAAGAGAAACATTTATTCGAAGCTGTTTTCAAAAGTTATGTTTAACCTGAAATATTGTCTCAAACTGATCTTCTCAGACTGAGAGAATGACGTTTTCCAAGATTCTGCTGGAGCTCTGAATAACCGTTTTCAAACATCAAATAAAGGGTTTATATAGCTATATATATCAATTTGCATCTGAAATAAACAAGAGAAACATTTATTCGAAGCTGTTTTCAAAAGTTATGTTTAACCTGAAATATTGTCTCAAACTGATCTTCTCAGACTGAGAGAATGACGTTTTCCAAGATTCTGCTGGAGCTCTGAATAACAGTTTTAAAACATCAAATAAAGGGTTTATATAGCTATATATATCAATTTGCATCTGAAATAAACAAGAGAAACACTTATTCGAAGCTGTTTTCAAAAGTTATGTTTAACATGAAATACTGTCTCAAACTGATGTTCTCAGACTGAGAGAATGACGTTTTCCAAGATTCTGCTGGAGCTCTGAATAGCAGTTTTCAAACATCAAATAAAGGGTTTATATAGCTATATATATCAATTTGCATCTGAAATAAACAAGAGAAACACTTATTCGAAGCTGTTTTCAAAAGTTATGTTTAACCTGAAATATTGTCTCAAACTGATGTTCTCAGACTGAGAGAATGATGTTTTCTAAGATTCTGCTGGAGCTCTGAATAGCAGTTTTCAAACATCAAATAAAGGGTTTATATAGCTATATATATCAATTTGCATCTGAAATAAACAAGAGAAACACTTATTCGAAGCTGTTTTCAAAAGTTATGTTTAACCTGAAATATTGTCTCAAACTGATGTTCTCAGACCGAGAGAATGACGTTTTCTAAGATTCTGCTGGAGCTCTGAATAGCAGTTTTCAAACATCAAATAAAGGGTTTATATAGCTATATATAACAATTTGCATCTGAAATAAACAAGAGAAACATTTATTCGAAGCTGTTTTCAAAAGTTATGTTTAACCTGAAATATTGTCTCAAACTGATCTTCACAGGCTGAGAGAATGACGTTTTCCAAGATTCTGCTGAAGCTCTGAATAGCAGTTTTCAAACATCAACTAAAGGGTTTATATAGCTATATATATCAATTTGCATCTGAAATAAACAAGAGAAACACTTATTCGAAGCTGTTTTCAAAAGTTATGTTTAACATGAAATACTGTCTCAAACTGATGTTGTCAGACTGAGAGAATGACGTTTTCCAAGATTCTGCTGGAGCTCTGAATAGCAGTTTTCAAACATCAAATAAAGGGTTTATATAGCTATATATATCAATTTGCATCTGAAATAAACAAGAGAAACACTTATTCGAAGCTGTTTTCAAAAGTTATGTTTAACCTGAAATATTGTCTCAAACTGATGTTCTCAGACTGAGAGAATGATGTTTTCTAAGATTCTGCTGGAGCTCTGAATAGCAGTTTTCAAACATCAAATAAAGGGTTTATATAGCTATATATATCAATTTGCATCTGAAATAAACAAGAGAAACACTTATTCGAAGCTGTTTTCAAAAGTTATGTTTAACCTGAAATATTGTCTCAAACTGATGTTCTCAGACCGAGAGAATGACGTTTTCTAAGATTCTGCTGGAGCTCTGAATAGCAGTTTTCAAACATCAAATAAAGGGTTTATATAGCTATATATAACAATTTGCATCTGAAATAAACAAGAGAAACATTTATTCGAAGCTGTTTTCAAAAGTTATGTTTAACCTGAAATATTTTCTCAAACTGATCTTCACAGGCTGAGAGAATGACGTTTTCCAAGATTCTGCTGAAGCTCTGAATAGCAGTTTTCAAACATCAAATAAAGGGTTTATATAGCTATATATATCAATTTGCATCTGAAATAAACAAGAGAAACACTTATTCGAAGCTGTTTTCAAAAGTTATGTTTAACCTGAAATATTGTCTCAAACTGATGTTCTCAGACCGAGAGAATGACGTTTTCTAAGATTCTGCTGGAGCTCTGAATAGCAGTTTTCAAACATCAAATAAAGGGTTTATATAGCTATATATAACAATTTGCATCTGAAATAAACAAGAGAAACATTTATTCGAAGCTGTTTTCAAAAGTTATGTTTAACCTGAAATATTGTCTCAAACTGATCTTCACAGGCTGAGAGAATGACGTTTTCCAAGATTCTGCTGAAGCTCTGAATAGCAGTTTTCAAACATCAAATAAAGGGTTTATATAGCTATATATATCAATTTGCATCTGAAATAAACAAGAGAAACACTTATTCGAAGCTGTTTTCAAAAGTTATGTTTAACCTGAAATATTGTCTCAAACTGATGTTCTCAGACTGAGAGAATGACGTTTTCCAAGATTCTGCTGGAGCTCTGAATAACCGTTTTCAAACATCAAATAAAGGGTTGATATAGCTATATATATCAATTTGCATCTGAAATAAACAAGAGAAACATTTATTCGAAGCTGTTTTCAAAAGTTATGTTTAACCTGAAATATTGTCTCAAACTGATCTTCTCAGACTGAGAGAATGACGTTTTCCAAGATTCTGCTGGAGCTCTGAATAACAGTTTTAAAACATCAAAAAAAGGGTTTATATAGCTATATATATCAATTTGCATCTGAAATAAACAAGAGAAACACTTATTCGAAGCTGTTTTCAAAAGTTATGTTTAACCTGAAATATTGTCTCAAACTGATGTTCTCAGACCGAGAGAATGACGTTTTCTAAGATTCTGCTGGAGCTCTGAATAGCAGTTTTCAAACATCAACTAAAGGGTTTATATAGCTATATATATCAATTTGCATCTGAAATAAACAAGAGAAACACTTATTCGAAGCTGTTTTCAAAAGTTATGTTTAACATGAAATACTGTCTCAAACTGATGTTCTCAGACTGAGAGAATGACGTTTTCCAAGATTCTGCTGGAGCTCTGAATAGCAGTTTTCAAACATCAAATAAAGGGTTTATATAGCTATATATATCAATTTGCATCTGAAATAAACAAGAGAAACACTTATTCGAAGCTGTTTTCAAAAGTTATGTTTAACCTGAAATATTGTCTCAAACTGATGTTCTCAGACTGAGAGAATGATGTTTTCTAAGATTCTGCTGGAGCTCTGAATAGCAGTTTTCAAACATCAAATAAAGGGTTTATATAGCTATATATATCAATTTGCATCTGAAATAAACAAGAGAAACACTTATTCGAAGCTGTTTTCAAAAGTTATGTTTAACCTGAAATATTGTCTCAAACTGATGTTCTCAGACCGAGAGAATGACGTTTTCTAAGATTCTGCTGGAGCTCTGAATAGCAGTTTTCAAACATCAAATAAAGGGTTTATATAGCTATATATAACAATTTGCATCTGAAATAAACAAGAGAAACATTTATTCGAAGCTGTTTTCAAAAGTTATGTTTAACCTGAAATATTTTCTCAAACTGATCTTCACAGGCTGAGAGAATGACGTTTTCCAAGATTCTGCTGAAGCTCTGAATAGCAGTTTTCAAACATCAAATAAAGGGTTTATATAGCTATATATATCAATTTGCATCTGAAATAAACAAGAGAAACACTTATTCGAAGCTGTTTTCAAAAGTTATGTTTAACCTGAAATATTGTCTCAAACTGATGTTCTCAGACCGAGAGAATGACGTTTTCTAAGATTCTGCTGGAGCTCTGAATAGCAGTTTTCAAACATCAAATAAAGGGTTTATATAGCTATATATAACAATTTGCATCTGAAATAAACAAGAGAAACATTTATTCGAAGCTGTTTTCAAAAGTTATGTTTAACCTGAAATATTGTCTCAAACTGATCTTCACAGGCTGAGAGAATGACGTTTTCCAAGATTCTGCTGAAGCTCTGAATAGCAGTTTTCAAACATCAAATAAAGGGTTTATATAGCTATATATATCAATTTGCATCTGAAATAAACAAGAGAAACACTTATTCGAAGCTGTTTTCAAAAGTTATGTTTAACATGAAATACTGTCTCAAACTGATGTTCTCAGACTGAGAGAATGACGTTTTCCAAGATTCTGCTGGAGCTCTGAATAGCAGTTTTCAAACATCAAATAAAGGGTTTATATAGCTATATATATCAATTTGCATCTGAAATAAACAAGAGAAACACTTATTCGAAGCTGTTTTCAAAAGTTATGTTTAACCTGAAATATTGTCTCAAACTGATGTTCTCAGACTGAGAGAATGAGGTTTTCTAAGATTCTGCTGGAGCTCTGAATAGCAGTTTTCAAACATCAAATAAAGGGTTTATATAGCTATATATAACAATTTGCATCTGAAATAAACAAGAGAAACATTTATTCGAAGCTGTTTTCAAAAGTTATGTTTAACCTGAAATATTGTCTCAAACTGATCTTCACAGGCTGAGAGAATGACGTTTTCCAAGATTCTGCTGAAGCTCTGAATAGCAGTTTTCAAACATCAAATAAAGGGTTTATATAGCTATATATATCAATTTGCATCTGAAATAAACAAGAGAAACACTTATTCGAAGCTGTTTTCAAAAGTTATGTTTAACATGAAATACTGTCTCAAACTGATGTTCTCAGACTGAGAGAATGACGTTTTCCAAGATTCTGCTGGAGCTCTGAATAACAGTTTTCAAACATCAAATAAAGGGTTTATATAACTATATATATCAATTTGCATCTGAAATAAACAAGAGAAACACTTATTCGAAGCTGTTTTCAAAAGTTATGTTTAACCTGAAATATTGTCTCAAACTGATGTTCTCAGACCGAGAGAATGACGTTTTCTAAGATTCTGCTGGAGCTCTGAATAGCAGTTTTCAAACATCAACTAAAGGGTTTATATAGCTATATATATCAATTTGCATCTGAAATAAACAAGAGAAACACTTATTCGAAGCTGTTTTCAAAAGTTATGTTTAACCTGAAATATTGTCTCAAACTGATGTTCTCAGACCGAGAGAATGACGTTTTCTAAGATTCTGCTGGAGCTCTGAATAGCAGTTTTCAAACATCAAATAAAGGGTTTATATAGCTATATATATCAATTTGCATCTGAAATAAACAAGAGAAACACTTATTCGAAGCTGTTTTCAAAAGTTATGTTTAACCTGAAATATTGTCTCAAACTGATGTTCTCAGACCGAGAGAATGACGTTTTCTAAGATTCTGCTGGAGCTCTGAATAGCAGTTTTCAAACATCAAATAAAGGGTTTATATAGCTATATATAACAATTTGCATCTGAAATAAACAAGAGAAACATTTATTTGAAGCTGTTTTCAAAAGTTATGTTTAACCTGAAATATTGTCTCAAACTGATCTTAACAGGCTGAGAGAATGACGTTTTCCAAGATTCTGCTGAAGCTCTGAATAGCAGTTTTCAAACATCAAATAAAGGGTTTATATAGCTATATATATCAATTTGCATCTGAAATAAACAAGAGAAACACTTATTCGAAACTGTTTTCAAAAGTTATGTTTAACCTGAAATATTGTCTCAAACTGATGTTCTCAGACTAAGAGAATGAAGTTTTCCAAGATTCTGCTGGAGCTCTGAATAGCAGTTTTCAAACATCAAATAAAGGGTTTATATAGCTATATATATCAATTTGCATCTGAAATAAACAAGAAAAACACTTATTCGAAGCTGTTTTCAAAAGTTATGTTTAACCTGAAATATTGTCTCAAACTGATGTTCTCAGACTGAGAGAATGACGTTTTCTAAGATTCTGCTGGAGCTCTGAATAGCAGTTTTCAAACATCAAATAAAGGGTTTATATAGCTATATATAACAATTTGCATCTGAAATAAACAAGAGAAACATTTATTCGAAGCTGTTTTCAAAAGTTATGTTTAACCTGAAATATTTTCTCAAACTGATCTTCACAGGCTGAGAGAATGACGTTTTCCAAGATTCTGCTGAAGCTCTGAATAGCAGTTTTCAAACATCAAATAAAGGGTTTATATAGCTATATATATCAATTTGCATCTGAAATAAACAAGAGAAACACTTATTCGAAGCTGTTTTCAAAAGTTATGTTTAACCTGAAATATTGTCTCAAACTGATGTTCTCAGACCGAGAGAATGACGTTTTCTAAGATTCTGCTGGAGCTCTGAATAGCAGTTTTCAAACATCAAATAAAGGGTTTATATAGCTATATATAACAATTTGCATCTGAAATAAACAAGAGAAACATTTATTCGAAGCTGTTTTCAAAAGTTATGTTTAACCTGAAATATTGTCTCAAACTGATCTTCACAGGCTGAGAGAATGACGTTTTCCAAGATTCTGCTGAAGCTCTGAATAGCAGTTTTCAAACATCAAATAAAGGGTTTATATAGCTATATATATCAATTTGCATCTGAAATAAACAAGAGAAACACTTATTCGAAGCTGTTTTCAAAAGTTATGTTTAACATGAAATACTGTCTCAAACTGATGTTCTCAGACTGAGAGAATGACGTTTTCCAAGATTCTGCTGGAGCTCTGAATAGCAGTTTTCAAACATCAAATAAAGGGTTTATATAGCTATATATATCAATTTGCATCTGAAATAAACAAGAGAAACACTTATTCGAAGCTGTTTTCAAAAGTTATGTTTAACCTGAAATATTGTCTCAAACTGATGTTCTCAGACTGAGAGAATGACGTTTTCTAAGATTCTGCTGGAGCTCTGAATAGCAGTTTTCAAACATCAAATAAAGGGTTTATATAGCTATATATAACAATTTGCATCTGAAATAAACAAGAGAAACATTTATTCGAAGCTGTTTTCTAAAGTTATGTTTAACCTGAAATATTGTCTCAAACTGATCTTCACAGGCTGAGAGAATGACGTTTTCCAAGATTCTGCTGAAGCTCTGAATAGCAGTTTTCAAACATCAAATAAAGGGTTTATATAGCTATATATATCAATTTGCATCTGAAATAAACAAGAGAAACACTTATTCGAAGCTGTTTTCAAAAGTTATGTTTAACATGAAATACTGTCTCAAACTGATGTTCTCAGACTGAGAGAATGACGTTTTCCAAGATTCTGCTGGAGCTCTGAATAACAGTTTTCAAACATCAAATAAAGGGTTTATATAACTATATATATCAATTTGCATCTGAAATAAACAAGAGAAACACTTATTCGAAGCTGTTTTCAAAAGTTATGTTTAACCTGAAATATTGTCTCAAACTGATGTTCTCAGACCGAGAGAATGACGTTTTCTAAGATTCTGCTGGAGCTCTGAATAGCAGTTTTCAAACATCAAATAAAGGGTTTATATAGCTATATATAACAATTTGCATCTGAAATAAACAAGAGAAACATTTATTCGAAGCTGTTTTCAAAAGTTATGTTTAACCTGAAATATTGTCTCAAACTGATCTTCACAGGCTGAGAGAATGACGTTTTCCAAGATTCTGCTGAAGCTCTGAATAGCAGTTTTCAAACATCAAATAAAGGGTTTATATAGCTATATATATCAATTTGCATCTGAAATAAACAAGAGAAACACTTATTCGAAGCTGTTTTCAAAAGTTATGTTTAACCTGAAATATTGTCTCAAACTGATGTTCTCAGACTGAGAGAATGACGTTTTCCAAGATTCTGCTGGAGCTCTGAATAGCAGTTTTCAAACATCAAATAAAGGGTTTATATAGCTATATATATCAATTTGCATCTGAAATAAACAAGAGAAACACTTATTCGAAGCTGTTTTCAAAAGTTATGTTTAACCTGAAATATTGTCTCAAACTGATGTTCTCAGACTGAGAGAATGACGTTTTCTAAGATTCTGCTGGAGCTCTGAATAGCAGTTTTCAAACATCAAATAAAGGGTTTATATAGCTATATATATCAATTTGCATCTGAAATAAACAAGAGAAACACTTATTCGAAGCTGTTTTCAAAAGTTATGTTTAACCTGAAATATTGTCTCAAACTGATGTTCTCAGACCGAGAGAATGACGTTTTCTAAGATTCTGCTGGAGCTCTGAATAGCAGTTTTCAAACATCAAATAAAGGGTTTATATAGCTATATATAACAATTTGCATCTGAAATAAACAAGAGAAACATTTATTCGAAGCTGTTTTCAAAAGTTATGTTTAACCTGAAATATTTTCTCAAACTGATCTTCACAGGCTGAGAGAATGACGTTTTCCAAGATTCTGCTGAAGCTCTGAATAGCAGTTTTCAAACATCAAATAAAGGGTTTATATAGCTATATATATCAATTTGCATCTGAAATAAACAAGAGAAACACTTATTCGAAGCTGTTTTCAAAAGTTATGTTTAACCTGAAATATTGTCTCAAACTGATGTTCTCAGACTGAGAGAATGACGTTTTCTAAGATTCTGCTGGAGCTCTGAATAGCAGTTTTCAAACATCAAATAAAGGGTTTATATAGCTATATATAACAATTTGCATCTGAAATAAACAAGAGAAACATTTATTCGAAGCTGTTTTCAAAAGTTATGTTTAACCTGAAATATTGTCTCAAACTGATCTTCACAGGCTGAGAGAATGACGTTTTCCAAGATTCTGCTGAAGCTCTGAATAGCAGTTTTCAAACATCAAATAAAGGGTTTATATAGCTATATATATATCAATTTGCATCTGAAATAAACAAGAGAAACACTTATTCGAAGCTGTTTTCAAAAGTTATGTTTAACATGAAATACTGTCTCAAACTGATGTTCTCAGACTGAGAGAATGACGTTTTCCAAGATTCTGCTGGAGCTCTGAATAACAGTTTTCAAACATCAAATAAAGGGTTTATATAACTATATATATCAATTTGCATCTGAAATAAACAAGAGAAACACTTATTCGAAGCTGTTTTCAAAAGTTATGTTTAACCTGAAATATTGTCTCAAACTGATGTTCTCAGACTGAGAGAATGACGTTTTCTAAGATTCTGCTGGAGCTCTGAATAGCAGTTTTCAAACATCAAATAAAGGGTTTATATAGCTATATATATCAATTTGCATCTGAAATAAACAAGAGAAACACTTATTCGAAGCTGTTTTCAAAAGTTATGTTTAACCTGAAATATTGTCTCAAACTGATGTTCTCAGACCGAGAGAATGACGTTTTCTAAGATTCTGCTGGAGCTCTGAATAGCAGTTTTCAAACATCAAATAAAGGGTTTATATAGCTATATATATCAATTTGCATCTGAAATAAACAAGAGAAACACTTATTCGAAGCTGTTTTCAAAAGTTATGTTTAACCTGAAATATTGTCTCAAACTGATGTTCTCAGACCGAGAGAATGACGTTTTCTAAGATTCTGCTGGAGCTCTGAATAGCAGTTTTCAAACATCAAATAAAGGGTTTATATAGCTATATATAACAATTTGCATCTGAAATAAACAAGAGAAACATTTATTTGAAGCTGTTTTCAAAAGTTATGTTTAACCTGAAATATTGTCTCAAACTGATCTTAACAGGCTGAGAGAATGACGTTTTCCAAGATTCTGCTGAAGCTCTGAATAGCAGTTTTCAAACATCAAATAAAGGGTTTATATAGCTATATATATCAATTTGCATCTGAAATAAACAAGAGAAACACTTATTCGAAACTGTTTTCAAAAGTTATGTTTAACCTGAAATATTGTCTCAAACTGATGTTCTCAGACTAAGAGAATGAAGTTTTCCAAGATTCTGCTGGAGCTCTGAATAGCAGTTTTCAAACATCAAATAAAGGGTTTATATAGCTATATATATCAATTTGCATCTGAAATAAACAAGAAAAACACTTATTCGAAGCTGTTTTCAAAAGTTATGTTTAACCTGAAATATTTTCTCAAACTGATCTTCACAGGCTGAGAGAATGACGTTTTCCAAGATTCTGCTGAAGCTCTGAATAGCAGTTTTCAAACATCAAATAAAGGGTTTATATAGCTATATATATCAATTTGCATCTGAAATAAACAAGAGAAACACTTATTCGAAGCTGTTTTCAAAAGTTATGTTTAACCTGAAATATTGTCTCAAACTGATGTTCTCAGACCGAGAGAATGACGTTTTCTAAGATTCTGCTGGAGCTCTGAATAGCAGTTTTCAAACATCAAATAAAGGGTTTATATAGCTATATATAACAATTTGCATCTGAAATAAACAAGAGAAACATTTATTCGAAGCTGTTTTCAAAAGTTATGTTTAACCTGAAATATTGTCTCAAACTGATCTTCACAGGCTGAGAGAATGACGTTTTCCAAGATTCTGCTGAAGCTCTGAATAGCAGTTTTCAAACATCAAATAAAGGGTTTATATAGCTATATATATCAATTTGCATCTGAAATAAACAAGAGAAACACTTATTCGAAGCTGTTTTCAAAAGTTATGTTTAACATGAAATACTGTCTCAAACTGATGTTCTCAGACTGAGAGAATGACGTTTTCCAAGATTCTGCTGGAGCTCTGAAGAGCAGTTTTCAAACATCAAATAAAGGGTTTATATAGCTATATATATCAATTTGCATCTGAAATAAACAAGAGAAACACTTATTCGAAGCTGTTTTCAAAAGTTATGTTTAACCTGAAATATTGTCTCAAACTGATGTTCTCAGACTGAGAGAATGACGTTTTCTAAGATTCTGCTGGAGCTCTGAATAGCAGTTTTCAAACATCAAATAAAGGGTTTATATAGCTATATATAACAATTTGCATCTGAAATAAACAAGAGAAACATTTATTCGAAGCTGTTTTCTAAAGTTATGTTTAACCTGAAATATTGTCTCAAACTGATCTTCACAGGCTGAGAGAATGACGTTTTCCAAGATTCTGCTGAAGCTCTGAATAGCAGTTTTCAAACATCAAATAAAGGGTTTATATAGCTATATATATCAATTTGCATCTGAAATAAACAAGAGAAACACTTATTCGAAGCTGTTTTCAAAAGTTATGTTTAACATGAAATACTGTCTCAAACTGATGTTCTCAGACTGAGAGAATGACGTTTTCCAAGATTCTGCTGGAGCTCTGAATAGCAGTTTTCAAACATCAAATAAAGGGTTTATATAGCTATATATATCAATTTGCATCTGAAATAAACAAGAGAAACACTTATTCGAAGCTGTTTTCAAAAGTTATGTTTAACCTGAAATATTGTCTCAAACTGATGTTCTCAGACTGAGAGAATGACGTTTTCTAAGATTCTGCTGGAGCTCTGAATAGCAGTTTTCAAACATCAAATAAAGGGTTTATATAGCTATATATATCAATTTGCATCTGAAATAAACAAGAGAAACACTTATTCGAAGCTGTTTTCAAAAGTTATGTTTAACATGAAATACTGTCTCAAACTGATGTTCTCAGACTGAGAGAATGACGTTTTCCAAGATTCTGCTGGAGCTCTGAATAACAGTTTTCAAACATCAAATAAAGGGTTTATATAACTATATATATCAATTTGCATCTGAAATAAACAAGAGAAACACTTATTCGAAGCTGTTTTCAAAAGTTATGTTTAACCTGAAATATTGTCTCAAACTGATGTTCTCAGACCGAGAGAATGACGTTTTCTAAGATTCTGCTGGAGCTCTGAATAGCAGTTTTCAAACATCAAATAAAGGGTTTATATAGCTATATATAACAATTTGCATCTGAAATAAACAAGAGAAACATTTATTCGAAGCTGTTTTCAAAAGTTATGTTTAACCTGAAATATTGTCTCAAACTGATCTTCACAGGCTGAGAGAATGACGTTTTCCAAGATTCTGCTGAAGCTCTGAATAGCAGTTTTCAAACATCAAATAAAGGGTTTATATAGCTATATATATCAATTTGCATCTGAAATAAACAAGAGAAACACTTATTCGAAGCTGTTTTCAAAAGTTATGTTTAACCTGAAATATTGTCTCAAACTGATGTTCTCAGACTAAGAGAATGAAGTTTTCCAAGATTCTGCTGGAGCTCTGAATAGCAGTTTTCAAACATCAAATAAAGGGTTTATATAGCTATATATATCAATTTGCATCTGAAATAAACAAGAGAAACACTTATTCGAAGCTGTTTTCAAAAGTTATGTTTAACCTGAAATATTGTCTCAAACTGATGTTCTCAGACTGAGAGAATGACGTTTTCCAAGATTCTGCTGGAGCTCTGAATAGCAGTTTTCAAACATCAAATAAAGGGTTTATATAGCTATATATATCAATTTGCATCTGAAATAAACAAGAGAAACACTTATTCGAAGCTGTTTTCAAAAGTTATGTTTAACCTGAAATATTGTCTCAAACTGATGTTCTCAGACTGAGAGAATGACGTTTTCTAAGATTCTGCTGGAGCTCTGAATAGCAGTTTTCAAACATTAAATAAAGGGTTTATATAGCTATATATATCAATTTGCATCTGAAATAAACAAGAGAAACACTTATTCGAAGCTGTTTTCAAAAGTTATGTTTAACCTGAAATATTGTCTCAAACTGATGTTCTCAGACCGAGAGAATGACGTTTTCTAAGATTCTGCTGGAGCTCTGAATAGCAGTTTTCAAACATCAAATAAAGGGTTTATATAGCTATATATATCAATTTGCATCTGAAATAAACAAGAGAAACACTTATTCGAAGCTGTTTTCAAAAGTTATGTTTAACATGAAATACTGTCTCAAACTGATGTTCTCAGACTGAGAGAATGACGTTTTCCAAGATTCTGCTGGAGCTCTGAATAGCAGTTTTCAAACATCAAATAAAGGGTTTATATAGCTATATATATCAATTTGCATCTGAAATAAACAAGATAAACACTTATTCGAAGCTGTTTTCAAAAGTTATGTTTAACCTGAAATATTGTCTCAAACTGATGTTCTCAGACTGAGAGAATGACGTTTTCTAAGATTCTGCTGGAGCTCTGAATAGCAGTTTTCAAACATCAAATAAAGGGTTTATATAGCTATATATATCAATTTGCATCTGAAATAAACAAGAGAAACACTTATTCGAAGCTGGTTTCAAAAGTTATGTTTAACCTGAAATATTGTCTCAAACTGATGTTCTCAGACCGAGAGAATGACGTTTTCTAAGATTCTGCTGGAGCTCTGAATAGCAGTTTTCAAACATCAAATAAAGGGTTTATATAGCTATATATATCAATTTGCATCTGAAATAAACAAGAGAAACACTTATTCGAAGCTGTTTTCAAAAGTTATGTTTAACCTGAAATATTGTCTCAAACTGATGTTCTCAGACCGAGAGAATGACGTTTTCTAAGATTCTGCTGGAGCTCTGAATAGCAGTTTTCAAACATCAAATAAAGGGTTTATATAGCTATATATAACAATTTGCATCTGAAATAAACAAGAGAAACATTTATTCAAAGCTGTTTTCAAAAGTTATGTTTAACCTGAAATATTGTCTCAAACTGATCTTCACAGGCTGAGAGAATGACGTTTTCCAAGATTCTGCTGAAGCTCTGAATAGCAGTTTTCAAACATCAAATAAAGGGTTTATATAGCTATATATATCAATTTGCATCTGAAATAAACAAGAGAAACACTTATTCGAAGCTGTTTTCAAAAGTTATGTTTAACATGAAATACTGTCTCAAACTGATGTTCTCAGACTGAGAGAATGACGTTTTCCAAGATTCTGCTGGAGCTCTGAAGAGCAGTTTTCAAACATCAAATAAAGGGTTTATATAGCTATATATATCAATTTGCATCTGAAATAAACAAGAGAAACACTTATTCGAAGCTGTTTTCAAAAGCTATGTTTAACCTGAAATATTGTCTCAAACTGATGTTCTCAGACTGAGAGAATGACGTTTTCTAAGATTCTGCTGGAGCTCTGAATAGCAGTTTTCAAACATCAAATAAAGGGTTTATATAGCTATATATAACAATTTGCATCTGAAATAAACAAGAGAAACATTTATTCGAAGCTGTTTTCTAAAGTTATGTTTAACCTGAAATATTGTCTCAAACTGATCTTCACAGGCTGAGAGAATGACGTTTTCCAAGATTCTGCTGAAGCTCTGAATAGCAGTTTTCAAACATCAAATAAAGGGTTTATATAGCTATATATATCAATTTGCATCTGAAATAAACAAGAGAAACACTTATTCGAAGCTGTTTTCAAAAGTTATGTTTAACATGAAATACTGTCTCAAACTGATGTTCTCAGACTGAGAGAATGACGTTTTCCAAGATTCTGCTGGAGCTCTGAATAGCAGTTTTCAAACATCAAATAAAGGGTTTATATAGCTATATATATCAATTTGCATCTGAAATAAACAAGAGAAACATTTATTCGAAGCTGTTTTCAAAAGTTATGTTTAACCTGAAATATTGTCTCAAACTGATGTTCTCAGACTGAGAGAATGACGTTTTCCAAGATTCTGCTGAAGCTCTGAATAGCAGTTTTCAAACATCAAATAAAGGGTTTATATAGCTATATATATCAATTTGCATCTGAAATAAACAAGAGAAACACTTATTCGAAGCTGTTTTCAAAAGTTATGTTTAACCTGAAATATTGTCTCAAACTGATGTTCTCAGACTAAGAGAATGAAGTTTTCCAAGATTCTGCTGGAGCTCTGAATAGCAGTTTTCAAACATCAAATAAAGGGTTTATATAGCTATATATATCAATTTGCATCTGAAATAAACAAGAGAAACACTTATTCGAAGCTGTTTTCAAAAGTTATGTTTAACCTGAAATATTGTCTCAAACTGATGTTCTCAGACCGAGAGAATGACGTTTTCTAAGATTCTGCTGGAGCTCTGAATAGCAGTTTTCAAACATCAAATAAAGGGTTTATATAGCTATATATATCAATTTGCATCAGAAATAAACAAGAGAAACACTTATTCGAAGCTGTTTTCAAAAGTTATGTTTAACCTGAAATATTGTCTCAAACTGATGTTCTCAGACCGAGAGAATGACGTTTTCTAAGATTCTGCTGGAGCTCTGAATAGCAGTTTTCAAACATCAAATAAAGGGTTTATATAGCTATATATATCAATTTGCATCTGAAATAAACAAGAGAAACACTTATTCGAAGCTGTTTTCAAAAGTTATGTTTAACATGAAATACTGTCTCAAACTGATCTTCACAGGCTGAGAGAATGACGTTTTCCAAGATTCTGCTGGAGCTCTGAATAACAGTTTTCAAACATCAAATAAAGGGTTTATATAGCTATATATATCAATTTGCATCAGAAATAAACAAGAGAAACACTTATTCGAAGCTGTTTTCAAAAGTTATGTTTAACCTGAAATATTGTCTCAAACTGATGTTCTCAGACCGAGAGAATGACGTTTTCTAAGATTCTGCTGGAGCTCTGAATAGCAGTTTTCAAACATCAAATAAAGGGTTTATATAGCTATATATAACAATTTGCATCTGAAATAAACAAGAGAAACATTTATTCGAAGCTGTTTTCAAAAGTTATGTTTAACCTGAAATATTGTCTCAAACTGATCTTCACAGGCTGAGAGAATGACGTTTTCCAAGATTCTGCTGGAGCTCTGAATAGCAGTTTTCAAACATCAAATAAAGGGTTTATATAGCTATATATATCAATTTGCATCTGAAATAAACAAGAGAAACACTTATTCGAAGCTGTTTTCAAAAGTTATGTTTAACATGAAATACTGTCTCAAACTGATCTTCACAGGCTGAGAGAATGACGTTTTCCAAGATTCTGCTGGAGCTCTGAATAACAGTTTTCAAACATCAAATAAAGGGTTTATATAGCTATATATATCAATTTGCATCAGAAATAAACAAGAGAAACACTTATTCGAAGCTGTTTTCAAAAGTTATGTTTAACCTGAAAAATTGTCTCAAACTGATGTTCTCAGACCGAGAGAATGACGTTTTCTAAGATTCTGCTGGAGCTTTGAATAGCAGTTTTCAAACATCAAATAAAGGGTTTATATAGCTATATATATCAATTTGCATTAGAAATAAACAAGAGAAACACTTATTCGAAGCTGTTTTCAAAAGTTATGTTTAACCTGAAATATTGTCTCAAACTGATGTTCTCAGACCGAGAGAATGACGTTTTCTAAGATTCTGATGGAGCTCTGAATAGCAGTTTTCAAACATCAAATAAAGGGTTTATATAGCTATATATATCAATTTGCATCTGAAATAAACAAGAGAAACACTTATTCGAAGCTGTTTTCAAAAGTTATGTTTAACATGAAATACTGTCTCAAACTGATCTTCACAGGCTGAGAGAATGACGTTTTCCAAGATTCTGCTGGAGCTCTGAATAACAGTTTTCAAACATCAAATAAAGGGTTTATATAGCTATATATATCAATTTGCATCAGAAATAAACAAGAGAAACACTTATTCGAAGCTGTTTTCAAAAGTTATGTTTAACCTGAAATATTGTCTCAAACTGATGTTCTCAGACCGAGAGAATGACGTTTTCTAAGATTCTGCTGGAGCTCTGAATAGCAGTTTTCAAACATCAAATAAAGGGTTTATATAGCTATATATAACAATTTGCATCTGAAATAAACAAGAGAAACATTTATTCGAAGCTGTTTTCAAAAGTTATGTTTAACCTGAAATATTGTCTCAAACTGATCTTCACAGGCTGAGAGAATGACGTTTTCCAAGATTCTGCTGAAGCTCTGAATAGCAGTTTTCAAACATCAAATAAAGGGTTTATATAGCTATATATATCAATTTGCATCTGAAATAAACAAGAGAAACACTTATTCGAAGCTGTTTTCAAAAGTTATGTTTAACCTGAAATATTGTCTCAAACTGATGTTCTCAGACCGAGAGAATGACGTTTTCTAAGATTCTGCTGGAGCTCTGAATAGCAGTTTTCAAACATCAAATAAAGGGTTTATATAGCTATATATAACAATTTGCATCTGAAATAAACAAGAGAAACATTTATTCGAAGCTGTTTTCAAAAGTTATGTTTAACCTGAAATATTGTCTCAAACTGATCTTCACAGGCTGAGAGAATGACGTTTTCCAAGATTCTGCTGAAGCTCTGAATAGCAGTTTTCAAACATCAAATAAAGGATTTATATAGCTATATATATCAATTTGCATCTGAAATAAACAAGAGAAAAACTTATTCAAAGCTGTTTTCAAAAGTTATGTTTAACCTGAAACATTGTCTCAAACTGATGTTCTCAGACTGAGAGAATGACGTTTTCTAAGATTCTGCTGGAGCTCTGAATAGCAGTTTTCAAACATCAAATAAAGGGTTTATCTAGCTATATATATCAATTTGCATCTGAAATAAACAAGAGAAACATTTATTCGAAGCTGTTTTCAAAAGTTATGTTTAACCTGAAATATTGTCTCAAACTGATCTTCTCAGACTGAGAGAATGACGTTTTCCAAGATTCTGCTGGAGCTCTGAATAACAGTTTTCAAACATCAAATAAAGGGTTTATATAGCTATATATATCAATTTGCATCTGAAATAAACAAGAGAAAAACTTATTCAAAGCTGTTTTCAAAAGTTATGTTTAACCTGAAACATTGTCTCAAACTGATGTTCTCAGACTGAGAGAATGACGTTTTCTAAGATTCTGCTGGAGCTCTGAATAGCAGTTTTCAAACATCAAATAAAGGATTTATATAGCTATATATATCAATTTGCATCTGAAATAAACAAGAGAAAAACTTATTCAAAGCTGTTTTCAAAAGTTATGTTTAACCTGAAACATTGTCTCAAACTGATGTTCTCAGACTGAGAGAATGACGTTTTCTAAGATTCTGCTGGAGCTCTGAATAGCAGTTTTCAAACATCAAATAAAGGGTTTATATAGCTATATATAACAATTTGCATCTGAAATAAACAAGAGAAACATTTATTCGAAGCTGTTTTCAAAAGTTATGTTTAACCTGAAATATTGTCTCAAACTGATCTTCTCAGACTGAGAGAATGACGTTTTCCAAGATTCTGCTGGAGCTCTGAATAACCGTTTTCAAACATCAAATAAAGGGTTTATATAGCTATATATATCAATTTGCATCTGAAATAAACAAGAGAAACACTTATTCAAAGCTGTTTTCAAAAGTTATGTTTAACATGAAATACTGTCTCAAACTGATCTTCACAGGCTGAGAGAATGACGTTTTCTAAGATTCTGCTGGAGCTCTGAATAGCAGTTTTCAAACATCAAATAAAGGGTTTATATAGCTATATATATCAATTTGCATCTGAAATAAACAAGAGAAACATTTATTCGAAGCTGTTTTCAAAAGTTATGTTTAACCTGAAATATTGTCTCAAACTGATCTTCACAGGCTGAGAGAATGACGTTTTCCAAGATTCTGCTGAAGCTCTGAATAGCAGTTTTCAAACATCAAATAAAGGGTTTATATAGCTATATATATCAATTTGCATCTGAAATAAACAAGAGAAACACTTATTCGAAGCTGTTTTCAAAAGTTATGTTTAACCTGAAATATTGTCTCAAACTGATGTTCTCAGACCGAGAGAATGACGTTTTCTAAGATTCTGCTGGAGCTCTGAATAGCAGTTTTCAAACATCAAATAAAGGGTTTATATAGCTATATATAACAATTTGCATCTGAAATAAACAAGAGGAACATTTATTCGAAGCTGTTTTCAAAAGTTATGTTTAACCTGAAATATTGTCTCAAACTGATCTTCACAGGCTGAGAGAATGACGTTTTCCAAGATTCTGCTGAAGCTCTGAATAGCAGTTTTCAAACATCAAATAAAGGATTTATATAGCTATATATATCAATTTGCATCTGAAATAAACAAGAGAAACACTTATTCGAAGCTGTTTTCAAAAGTTATGTTTAACCTGAAATATTGTCTCAAACTGATGTTCTCAGACTGAGAGAATGACGTTTTCTAAGATTCTGCTGGAGCTCTGAATAGCAGTTTTCAAACATCAAATAAAGGGTGTATATAGCTATATATAACAATTTGCATCTGAAATAAACAAGAGAAACATTTATTCGAAGCTGTTTTCAAAAGTTATGTTAAACCTGAAATATTGTCTCAAACTGATCTTCACAGGCTGAGAGAATGACGTTTTCCAAGATTCTGCTGAAGCTCTGAATAGCAGTTTTCAAACATCAAATAAAGGGCTTATATAGCTATATATATCAATTTGCATCTGAAATAAACAAGAGAAACACTTATTCGAAGCTGGTTTCAAAAGTTACGTTTAACCTGAAATATTGTCTCAAACTGATGTTCTCAGACCGAGAGAATGACGTTTTCTAAGATTCTGCTGGAGCTCTGAATAGCAGTTTTCAAACATCAAATAAAGGGTTTATATAGCTATATATATCAATTTGCATCAGAAATAAACAAGAGAAACACTTATTCGAAGCTGTTTTCAAAAGTTATGTTTAACCTGAAATATTGTCTCAAACTGATGTTCTCAGACCGAGAGAATGACGTTTTCTAAGATTCTGCTGGAGCTCTGAATAGCAGTTTTCAAACATCAAATAAAGGGTTTATATAGCTATATATAACAATTTGCATCTGAAATAAACAAGAGAAACATTTATTCGAAGCTGTTTTCAAAAGTTATGTTTAACCTGAAATATTGTCTCAAACTGATCTTCACAGGCTGAGAGAATGACGTTTTCCAAGATTCTGCTGAAGCTCTGAATAGCAGTTTTCAAACATCAAATAAAGGATTTATATAGCTATATATATCAATTTGCATCTGAAATAAACAAGAGAAACACTTATTCGAAGCTGTTTTCAAAAGTTATGTTTAACCTGAAATATTGTCTCAAACTGATGTTCTCAGACTGAGAGAATGACGTTTTCTAAGATTCTGCTGGAGCTCTGAATAGCAGTTTTCAAACATCAAATAAAGGGTTTATATAGCTATATATAACAATTTGCATCTGAAATAAACAAGAGAAACATTTATTCGAAGCTGTTTTCAAAAGTTATGTTAAACCTGAAATATTGTCTCAAACTGATCTTCACAGGCTGAGAGAATGACGTTTTCCAAGATTCTGCTGAAGCTCTGAATAGCAGTTTTCAAACATCAAATAAAGGGCTTATATAGCTATATATATCAATTTGCATCTGAAATAAACAAGAGAAACACTTATTCGAAGCTGGTTTCAAAAGTTATGTTTAACCTGAAATATTGTCTCAAACTGATGTTCTCAGACCGAGAGAATGACGTTTTCTAAGATTCTGCTGGAGCTCTGAATAGCAGTTTTCAAACATCAAATAAAGGGTTTATATAGCTATATATATCAATTTGCATCAGAAATAAACAAGAGAAACACATATTCGAAGCTGTTTTCAAAAGTTATGTTTAACCTGAAATATTGTCTCAAACTGATGTTCTCAGACCGAGAGAATGACGTTTTCTAAGATTCTGCTGGAGCTCTGAATAGCAGTTTTCAAACATCAAATAAAGGGTTTATATAGCTATATATATCAATTTGCATCTGAAATAAACAAGAGAAACACTTATTCGAAGCTGTTTTCAAAAGTTATGTTTAACATGAAATACTGTCTCAAACTGATCTTCACAGGCTGAGAGAATGACGTTTTCCAAGATTCTGCTGGAGCTCTGAATAACAGTTTTCAAACATCAAATAAAGGGTTTATATAGCTATATATATCAATTTGCATCAGAAATAAACAAGAGAAACACTTATTCGAAGCTGTTTTCAAAAGTTATGTTTAACCTGAAATATTGTCTCAAACTGATGTTCTCAGACCGAGAGAATGACGTTTTCTAAGATTCTGCTGGAGCTCTGAATAGCAGTTTTCAAACATCAAATAAAGGGTTTATATAGCTATATATAACAATTTGCATCTGAAATAAACAAGAGAAACATTTATTCGAAGCTGTTTTCAAAAGTTATGTTTAACCTGAAATATTGTCTCAAACTGATCTTCACAGGCTGAGAGAATGACGTTTTCCAAGATTCTGCTGAAGCTCTGAATAGCAGTTTTCAAACATCAAATAAAGGATTTATATAGCTATATATATCAATTTGCATCTGAAATAAACAAGAGAAACATTTATTCGAAGCTGTTTTCAAAAGTTATGTTTAACCTGAAATATTGTCTCAAACTGATGTTCTCAGACTGAGAGAATGACGTTTTCTAAGATTCTGCTGGAGCTCTGAATAGCAGTTTTCAAACATCAAATAAAGGGTTTATATAGCTATATATATCAATTTGCATCTGAAATAAACAAGAGAAACACTTATTCGAAGCTGTTTTCAAAAGTTATGTTTAACCTGAAATATTGTCTCAAACTGATGTTCTCAGACCGAGAGAATGACGTTTTCTAAGATTCTGCTGGAGCTCTGAATAGCAGTTTTCAAACATCAAATAAAGGGTTTATATAGCTATATATATCAATTTGCATCTGAAATAAACAAGAGAAACATTTATTCGAAGCTGTTTTCAAAAGTTATGTTTAACCTGAAATATTGTCTCAAACTGATCTTCACAGGCTGAGAGAATGACGTTTTCCAAGATTCTGCTGAAGCTCTGAATAGCAGTTTTCAAACATCAAATAAAGGGTTTATATAGCTATATATATCAATTTGCATCTGAAATAAACAAGAGAAACACTTATTCGAAGCTGTTTTCAAAAGTTATGTTTAACCTGAAATATTGTCTCAAACTGATGTTCTCAGACTGAGAGAATGACGTTTTCTAAGATTCTGCTGGAGCTCTGAATAGCAGTTTTCAAACATCAAATAAAGGGTTTATATAGCTATATATATCAATTTGCATCTGAAATAAACAAGAGAAACACTTATTCGAAGCTGTTTTCAAAAGTTATGTTTAACCTGATATATTGTCTCAAACTGATCTTCACAGGCTGAGAGAATGACGTTTTCCAAGATTCTGCTGAAGCTCTGAATAGCAGTTTTCAAACATCAAATAAAGGATTTATATAGCTATATATATCAATTTGCATCTGAAATAAACAAGAGAAAAACTTATTCAAAGCTGTTTTCAAAAGTTATGTTTAACCTGAAACATTGTCTCAAACTGATGTTCTCAGACTGAGAGAATGACGTTTTCTAAGATTCTGCTGGAGCTCTGAATAGCAGTTTTCAAACATCAAATAAAGGGTTTATATAGCTATATATATCAATTTGCATCTGAAATAAACAAGAGAAACATTTATTCGAAGCTGTTTTCAAAAGTTATGTTTAACCTGAAATATTGTCTCAAACTGATCTTCTCAGACTGAGAGAATGACGTTTTCCAAGATTCTGCTGGAGCTCTGAATAACAGTTTTAAAACATCAAATAAAGGGTTTATATAGCTATATATATCAATTTGCATCTGAAATAAACAAGAGAAACACTTATTCGAAGCTGTTTTCAAAAGTTATGTTTAACCTGAAATATTGTCTCAAACTGATGTTCTCAGACTGAGAGAATGACGTTTTCTAAGATTCTGCTGGAGCTCTGAATAGCAGTTTTCAAACATCAAATAAAGGGTTTATATAGCTATATATAACAATTTGCATCTGAAATAAACAAGAGAAACATTTATTCGAAGCTGTTTTCAAAAGTTATGTTTAACCTGAAATATTGTCTCAAACTGATCTTCACAGGCTGAGAGAATGACGTTTTCCAAGATTCTGCTGAAGCTCTGAATAGCAGTTTTCAAACATCAAATAAAGGGCTTATATAGTTATATATATCAATTTGCATCTGAAATAAACAAGAGAAACACTTATTCGAAGCTGGTTTCAAAAGTTATGTTTAACCTGAAATATTGTCTCAAACTGATGTTCTCAGACCGAGAGAATGACGTTTTCTAAGATTCTGCTGGAGCTCTGAATAGCAGTTTTCAAACATCAAATAAAGGGTTTATATAGCTATATATATCAATTTGCATCAGAAATAAACAAGAGAAACACTTATTCGAAGCTGTTTTCAAAAGTTATGTTTAACCTGAAATATTGTCTCAAACTGATGTTCTCAGACCGAGAGAATGACGTTTTCTAAGATTCTGCTGGAGCTCTGAATAGCAGTTTTCAAACATCAAATAAAGGGTTTATATAGCTATATATATCAATTTGCATCTGAAATAAACAAGAGAAACACTTATTCGAAGCTGTTTTCAAAAGTTATGTTTAACATGAAATACTGTCTCAAACTGATCTTCACAGGCTGAGAGAATGACGTTTTCCAAGATTCTGCTGGAGCTCTGAATAACAGTTTTCAAACATCAAATAAAGGGTTTATATAGCTATATATATCAATTTGCATCAGAAATAAACAAGAGAAACACTTATTCGAAGCTGTTTTCAAAAGTTATGTTTAACCTGAAATATTGTCTCAAACTGATGTTCTCAGACCGAGAGAATGACGTTTTCTAAGATTCTGCTGGAGCTCTGAATAGCAGTTTTCAAACATCAAATAAAGGGTTTATATAGCTATATATAACAATTTGCATCTGAAATAAACAAGAGAAACATTTATTCGAAGCTGTTTTCAAAAGTTATGTTAAACCTGAAATATTGTCTCAAACTGATCTTCACAGGCTGAGAGAATGACGTTTTCCAAGATTCTGCTGAAGCTCTGAATAGCAGTTTTCAAACATCAAATAAAGGGCTTATATAGCTATATATATCAATTTGCATCTGAAATAAACAAGAGAAACACTTATTCGAAGCTGGTTTCAAAAGTTATGTTTAACCTGAAATATTGTCTCAAACTGATGTTCTCAGACTGAGAGAATGACGTTTTCTAAGATTCTGCTGGAGCTCTGAATAGCAGTTTTCAAACATCAAATAAAGGGTTTATATAGCTATATATATCAATTTGCATCTGAAATAAACAAGAGAAACACTTATTCGAAGCTGTTTTCAAAAGTTATGTTTAACCTGAAATATTGTCTCAAACTGATGTTCTCAGACCGAGAGAATGACGTTTTCTAAGATTCTGCTGGAGCTCTGAATAGCAGTTTTCAAACATCAAATAAAGGGTTTATATAGCTATATATATCAATTTGCATCTGAAATAAACAAGAGAAACATTTATTCGAAGCTGTTTTCAAAAGTTATGTTTAACCTGAAATATTGTCTCAAACTGATCTTCACAGGCTGAGAGAATGACGTTTTCCAAGATTCTGCTGAAGCTCTGAATAGCAGTTTTCAAACATCAAATAAAGGGTTTATATAGCTATATATATCAATTTGCATCTGAAATAAACAAGAGAAACACTTATTCGAAGCTGTTTTCAAAAGTTATGTTTAACCTGAAATATTGTCTCAAACTGATGTTCTCAGACTGAGAGAATGACGTTTTCTAAGATTCTGCTGGAGCTCTGAATAGCAGTTTTCAAACATCAAATAAAGGGTTTATATAGCTATATATATCAATTTGCATCTGAAATAAACAAGAGAAACACTTATTCGAAGCTGTTTTCAAAAGTTATGTTTAACCTGATATATTGTCTCAAACTGATCTTCACAGGCTGAGAGAATGACGTTTTCCAAGATTCTGCTGAAGCTCTGAATAGCAGTTTTCAAACATCAAATAAAGGATTTATATAGCTATATATATCAATTTGCATCTGAAATAAACAAGAGAAAAACTTATTCAAAGCTGTTTTCAAAAGTTATGTTTAACCTGAAACATTGTCTCAAACTGATGTTCTCAGACTGAGAGAATGACGTTTTCTAAGATTCTGCTGGAGCTCTGAATAGCAGTTTTCAAACATCAAATAAAGGGTTTATATAGCTATATATATCAATTTGCATCTGAAATAAACAAGAGAAACATTTATTCGAAGCTGTTTTCAAAAGTTATGTTTAACCTGAAATATTGTCTCAAACTGATCTTCTCAGACTGAGAGAATGACGTTTTCCAAGATTCTGCTGGAGCTCTGAATAACAGTTTTAAAACATCAAATAAAGGGTTTATATAGCTATATATATCAATTTGCATCTGAAATAAACAAGAGAAACACTTATTCGAAGCTGTTTTCAAAAGTTATGTTTAACCTGAAATATTGTCTCAAACTGATGTTCTCAGACTGAGAGAATGACGTTTTCCAAGATTCTGCTGGAGCTCTGAATAACAGTTTTAAAACATCAAATAAAGGGTTTATATAGCTATATATATCAATTTGCATCTGAAATAAACAAGAGAAACACTTATTCGAAGCTGTTTTCAAAAGTTATGTTTAACCTGAAACATTGTCTCAAACTGATGTTCTCAGACTGAGAGAATGACGTTTTCTAAGATTCTGCTGGAGCTCTGAATAGCAGTTTTCAAACATCAAATAAAGGGTTTATATAGCTATATATATCAATTTGCATCTGAAATAAACAAGAGAAACATTTATTCGAAGCTGTTTTCAAAAGTTGTGTTTAACCTGAAATATTGTCTCAAACTGATCTTCTCAGACTGAGAGAATGACGTTTTCCAAGATTCTGCTGGAGCTCTGAATAACAGTTTTAAAACATCAAATAAAGGGTTTATATAGCTATATATAACAATTTGCATCTGAAATAAACAAGAGAAACATTTATTCGAAGCTGTTTTCAAAAGTTATGTTTAACCTGAAATATTGTCTCAAACTGATCTTCACAGGCTGAGAGAATGACGTTTTCCAAGATTCTGCTGAAGCTCTGAATAGCAGTTTTCAAACATCAAATAAAGGGTTTATATAGCTATATATATCAATTTGCATCTGAAATAAACAAGAGAAACACTTATTCGAAGCTGTTTTCAAAAGTTATGTTTAACCTGAAATATTGTCTCAAACTGATGTTCTCAGACCGAGAGAATGACGTTTTCTAAGATTCTGCTGGAGCTCTGAATAGCAGTTTTCAAACATCAAATAAAGGGTTTATATAGCTATATATAACAATTTGCATCTGAAATAAACAAGAGAAACATTTATTCGAAGCTGTTTTCAAAAGTTATGTTTAACCTGAAATATTGTCTCAAACTGATCTTCACAGGCTGAGAGAATGACGTTTTCCAAGATTCTGCTGGAGCTCTGAATAACCGTTTTCAAACATCAAATAAAGGGTTTATATAGCTATATATATCAATTTGCATCTGAAATAAACAAGAGAAACACTTATTCAAAGCTGTTTTCAAAAGTTATGTTTAACATGAAATACTGTCTCAAACTGATCTTCACAGGCTGAGAGAATGACGTTTTCTAAGATTCTGCTGGAGCTCTGAATAGCAGTTTTCAAACATCAAATAAAGGGTTTATATAGCTATATATATCAATTTGCATCTGAAATAAACAAGAGAAACATTTATTCGAAGCTGTTTTCAAAAGTTATGTTTAACCTGAAATATTGTCTCAAACTGATCTTCACAGGCTGAGAGAATGACGTTTTCCAAGATTCTGCTGAAGCTCTGAATAGCAGTTTTCAAACATCAAATAAAGGGTTTATATAGCTATATATATCAATTTGCATCTGAAATAAACAAGAGAAACACTTATTCGAAGCTGTTTTCAAAAGTTATGTTTAACCTGAAATATTGTCTCAAACTGATGTTCTCAGACCGAGAGAATGACGTTTTCTAAGATTCTGCTGGAGCTCTGAATAGCAGTTTTCAAACATCAAATAAAGGGTTTATATAGCTATATATAACAATTTGCATCTGAAATAAACAAGAGGAACATTTATTCGAAGCTGTTTTCAAAAGTTATGTTTAACCTGAAATATTGTCTCAAACTGATCTTCACAGGCTGAGAGAATGACGTTTTCCAAGATTCTGCTGAAGCTCTGAATAGCAGTTTTCAAACATCAAATAAAGGATTTATATAGCTATATATATCAATTTGCATCTGAAATAAACAAGAGAAACACTTATTCGAAGCTGTTTTCAAAAGTTATGTTTAACCTGAAATATTGTCTCAAACTGATGTTCTCAGACTGAGAGAATGACGTTTTCTAAGATTCTGCTGGAGCTCTGAATAGCAGTTTTCAAACATCAAATAAAGGGTTTATATAGCTATATATAACAATTTGCATCTGAAATAAACAAGAGAAACATTTATTCGAAGCTGTTTTCAAAAGTTATGTTAAACCTGAAATATTGTCTCAAACTGATCTTCACAGGCTGAGAGAATGACGTTTTCCAAGATTCTGCTGAAGCTCTGAATAGCAGTTTTCAAACATCAAATAAAGGGCTTATATAGCTATATATATCAATTTGCATCTGAAATAAACAAGAGAAACACTTATTCGAAGCTGGTTTCAAAAGTTATGTTTAACCTGAAATATTGTCTCAAACTGATGTTCTCAGACCGAGAGAATGACGTTTTCTAAGATTCTGCTGGAGCTCTGAATAGCAGTTTTCAAACATCAAATAAAGGGTTTATATAGCTATATATATCAATTTGCATCAGAAATAAACAAGAGAAACACTTATTCGAAGCTGTTTTCAAAAGTTATGTTTAACCTGAAATATTGTCTCAAACTGATGTTCTCAGACCGAGAGAATGACGTTTTCTAAGATTCTGCTGGAGCTCTGAATAGCAGTTTTCAAACATCAAATAAAGGGTTTATATAGCTATATATAACAATTTGCATCTGAAATAAACAAGAGAAACATTTATTCGAAGCTGTTTTCAAAAGTTATGTTTAACCTGAAATATTGTCTCAAACTGATCTTCACAGGCTGAGAGAATGACGTTTTCCAAGATTCTGCTGAAGCTCTGAATAGCAGTTTTCAAACATCAAATAAAGGATTTATATAGCTATATATATCAATTTGCATCTGAAATAAACAAGAGAAACACTTATTCGAAGCTGTTTTCAAAAGTTATGTTTAACCTGAAATATTGTCTCAAACTGATGTTCTCAGACTGAGAGAATGACGTTTTCTAAGATTCTGCTGGAGCTCTGAATAGCAGTTTTCAAACATCAAATAAAGGGTTTATATAGCTATATATAACAATTTGCATCTGAAATAAACAAGAGAAACATTTATTCGAAGCTGTTTTCAAAAGTTATGTTAAACCTGAAATATTGTCTCAAACTGATCTTCACAGGCTGAGAGAATGACGTTTTCCAAGATTCTGCTGAAGCTCTGAATAGCAGTTTTCAAACATCAAATAAAGGGCTTATATAGCTATATATATCAATTTGCATCTGAAATAAACAAGAGAAACACTTATTCGAAGCTGGTTTCAAAAGTTATGTTTAACCTGAAATATTGTCTCAAACTGATGTTCTCAGACCGAGAGAATGACGTTTTCTAAGATTCTGCTGGAGCTCTGAATAGCAGTTTTCAAACATCAAATAAAGGGTTTATATAGCTATATATATCAATTTGCATCAGAAATAAACAAGAGAAACACTTATTCGAAGCTGTTTTCAAAAGTTATGTTTAACCTGAAATATTGTCTCAAACTGATGTTCTCAGACCGAGAGAATGACGTTTTCTAAGATTCTGCTGGAGCTCTGAATAGCAGTTTTCAAACATCAAATAAAGGGTTTATATAGCTATATATATCAATTTGCATCTGAAATAAACAAGAGAAACACTTATTCGAAGCTGTTTTCAAAAGTTATGTTTAACATGAAATACTGTCTCAAACTGATCTTCACAGGCTGAGAGAATGACGTTTTCCAAGATTCTGCTGGAGCTCTGAATAACAGTTTTCAAACATCAAATAAAGGGTTTATATAGCTATATATATCAATTTGCATCAGAAATAAACAAGAGAAACACTTATTCGAAGCTGTTTTCAAAAGTTATGTTTAACCTGAAATATTGTCTCAAACTGATGTTCTCAGACCGAGAGAATGACGTTTTCTAAGATTCTGCTGGAGCTCTGAATAGCAGTTTTCAAACATCAAATAAAGGGTTTATATAGCTATATATAACAATTTGCATCTGAAATAAACAAGAGAAACATTTATTCGAAGCTGTTTTCAAAAGTTATGTTTAACCTGAAATATTGTCTCAAACTGATCTTCACAGGCTGAGAGAATGACGTTTTCCAAGATTCTGCTGAAGCTCTGAATAGCAGTTTTCAAACATCAAATAAAGGATTTATATAGCTATATATATCAATTTGCATCTGAAATAAACAAGAGAAACATTTATTCGAAGCTGTTTTCAAAAGTTATGTTTAACCTGAAATATTGTCTCAAACTGATGTTCTCAGACTGAGAGAATGACGTTTTCTAAGATTCTGCTGGAGCTCTGAATAGCAGTTTTCAAACATCAAATAAAGGGTTTATATAGCTATATATATCAATTTGCATCTGAAATAAACAAGAGAAACACTTATTCGAAGCTGTTTTCAAAAGTTATGTTTAACCTGAAATATTGTCTCAAACTGATGTTCTCAGACCGAGAGAATGACGTTTTCTAAGATTCTGCTGGAGCTCTGAATAGCAGTTTTCAAACATCAAATAAAGGGTTTATATAGCTATATATATCAATTTGCATCTGAAATAAACAAGAGAAACATTTATTCGAAGCTGTTTTCAAAAGTTATGTTTAACCTGAAATATTGTCTCAAACTGATCTTCACAGGCTGAGAGAATGACGTTTTCCAAGATTCTGCTGAAGCTCTGAATAGCAGTTTTCAAACATCAAATAAAGGGTTTATATAGCTATATATATCAATTTGCATCTGAAATAAACAAGAGAAACACTTATTCGAAGCTGTTTTCAAAAGTTATGTTTAACCTGAAATATTGTCTCAAACTGATGTTCTCAGACTGAGAGAATGACGTTTTCTAAGATTCTGCTGGAGCTCTGAATAGCAGTTTTCAAACATCAAATAAAGGGTTTATATAGCTATATATATCAATTTGCATCTGAAATAAACAAGAGAAACACTTATTCGAAGCTGTTTTCAAAAGTTATGTTTAACCTGATATATTGTCTCAAACTGATCTTCACAGGCTGAGAGAATGACGTTTTCCAAGATTCTGCTGAAGCTCTGAATAGCAGTTTTCAAACATCAAATAAAGGATTTATATAGCTATATATATCAATTTGCATCTGAAATAAACAAGAGAAAAACTTATTCAAAGCTGTTTTCAAAAGTTATGTTTAACCTGAAACATTGTCTCAAACTGATGTTCTCAGACTGAGAGAATGACGTTTTCTAAGATTCTGCTGGAGCTCTGAATAGCAGTTTTCAAACATCAAATAAAGGGTTTATATAGCTATATATATCAATTTGCATCTGAAATAAACAAGAGAAACATTTATTCGAAGCTGTTTTCAAAAGTTATGTTTAACCTGAAATATTGTCTCAAACTGATCTTCTCAGACTGAGAGAATGACGTTTTCCAAGATTCTGCTGGAGCTCTGAATAACAGTTTTAAAACATCAAATAAAGGGTTTATATAGCTATATATATCAATTTGCATCTGAAATAAACAAGAGAAACACTTATTCGAAGCTGTTTTCAAAAGTTATGTTTAACCTGAAATATTGTCTCAAACTGATGTTCTCAGACTGAGAGAATGACGTTTTCTAAGATTCTGCTGGAGCTCTGAATAGCAGTTTTCAAACATCAAATAAAGGGTTTATATAGCTATATATAACAATTTGCATCTGAAATAAACAAGAGAAACATTTATTCGAAGCTGTTTTCAAAAGTTATGTTTAACCTGAAATATTGTCTCAAACTGATCTTCACAGGCTGAGAGAATGACGTTTTCCAAGATTCTGCTGAAGCTCTGAATAGCAGTTTTCAAACATCAAATAAAGGGCTTATATAGTTATATATATCAATTTGCATCTGAAATAAACAAGAGAAACACTTATTCGAAGCTGGTTTCAAAAGTTATGTTTAACCTGAAATATTGTCTCAAACTGATGTTCTCAGACCGAGAGAATGACGTTTTCTAAGATTCTGCTGGAGCTCTGAATAGCAGTTTTCAAACATCAAATAAAGGGTTTATATAGCTATATATATCAATTTGCATCAGAAATAAACAAGAGAAACACTTATTCGAAGCTGTTTTCAAAAGTTATGTTTAACCTGAAATATTGTCTCAAACTGATGTTCTCAGACCGAGAGAATGACGTTTTCTAAGATTCTGCTGGAGCTCTGAATAGCAGTTTTCAAACATCAAATAAAGGGTTTATATAGCTATATATATCAATTTGCATCTGAAATAAACAAGAGAAACACTTATTCGAAGCTGTTTTCAAAAGTTATGTTTAACATGAAATACTGTCTCAAACTGATCTTCACAGGCTGAGAGAATGACGTTTTCCAAGATTCTGCTGGAGCTCTGAATAACAGTTTTCAAACATCAAATAAAGGGTTTATATAGCTATATATATCAATTTGCATCAGAAATAAACAAGAGAAACACTTATTCGAAGCTGTTTTCAAAAGTTATGTTTAACCTGAAATATTGTCTCAAACTGATGTTCTCAGACCGAGAGAATGACGTTTTCTAAGATTCTGCTGGAGCTCTGAATAGCAGTTTTCAAACATCAAATAAAGGGTTTATATAGCTATATATAACAATTTGCATCTGAAATAAACAAGAGAAACATTTATTCGAAGCTGTTTTCAAAAGTTATGTTAAACCTGAAATATTGTCTCAAACTGATCTTCACAGGCTGAGAGAATGACGTTTTCCAAGATTCTGCTGAAGCTCTGAATAGCAGTTTTCAAACATCAAATAAAGGGCTTATATAGCTATATATATCAATTTGCATCTGAAATAAACAAGAGAAACACTTATTCGAAGCTGGTTTCAAAAGTTATGTTTAACCTGAAATATTGTCTCAAACTGATGTTCTCAGACCGAGAGAATGACGTTTTCTAAGATTCTGCTGGAGCTCTGAATAGCAGTTTTCAAACATCAAATAAAGGGTTTATATAGCTATATATATCAATTTGCATCAGAAATAAACAAGAGAAACACTTATTCGAAGCTGTTTTCAAAAGTTATGTTTAACCTGAAATATTGTCTCAAACTGATGTTCTCAGACCGAGAGAATGACGTTTTCTAAGATTCTGCTGGAGCTCTGAATAGCAGTTTTCAAACATCAAATAAAGGGTTTATATAGCTATATATATCAATTTGCATCTGAAATAAACAAGAGAAACACTTATTCGAAGCTGTTTTCAAAAGTTATGTTTAACATGAAATACTGTCTCAAACTGATCTTCACAGGCTGAGAGAATGACGTTTTCCAAGATTCTGCTGGAGCTCTGAATAACAGTTTTCAAACATCAAATAAAGGGTTTATATAGCTATATATATCAATTTGCATCAGAAATAAACAAGAGAAACACTTATTCGAAGCTGTTTTCAAAAGTTATGTTTAACCTGAAATATTGTCTCAAACTGATGTTCTCAGACCGAGAGAATGACGTTTTCTAAGATTCTGCTGGAGCTCTGAATAGCAGTTTTCAAACATCAAATAAAGGGTTTATATAGCTATATATAACAATTTGCATCTGAAATAAACAAGAGAAACATTTATTCGAAGCTGTTTTCAAAAGTTATGTTTAACCTGAAATATTGTCTCAAACTGATCTTCACAGGCTGAGAGAATGACGTTTTCCAAGATTCTGCTGAAGCTCTGAATAGCAGTTTTCAAACATCAAATAAAGGGTTTATATAGCTATATATATCAATTTGCATCTGAAATAAACAAGAGAAACATTTATTCGAAGCTGTTTTCAAAAGTTATGTTTAACCTGAAATATTGTCTCAAACTGATCTTCACAGGCTGAGAGAATGACGTTTTCCAAGAATCTGCTGAAGCTCTGAATAGCAGTTTTCAAACATCAAATAAAGGATTTATATAGCTATATATATCAATTTGCATCTGAAATAAACAAGAGAAACACTTATTCGAAGCTGTTTTCAAAAGTTATGTTTAACCTGAAATATTGTCTCAAACTGATGTTCTCAGACTGAGAGAATGACGTTTTCCAAGATTCTGCTGGAGCTCTGAATAACAGTTTTAAAACATCAAATAAAGGGTTTATATAGCTATATATATCAATTTGCATCTGAAATAAACAAGAGAAACACTTATTCGAAGCTGTTTTCAAAAGTTATGTTTAACCTGAAACATTGTCTCAAACTGATGTTCTCAGACTGAGAGAATGACGTTTTCTAAGATTCTGCTGGAGCTCTGAATAGCAGTTTTCAAACATCAAATAAAGGGTTTATATAGCTATATATATCAATTTGCATCTGAAATAAACAAGAGAAACATTTATTCGAAGCTGTTTTCAAAAGTTATGTTTAACCTGAAATATTGTCTCAAACTGATCTTCTCAGACTGAGAGAATGACGTTTTCCAAGATTCTGCTGGAGCTCTGAATAACAGTTTTAAAACATCAAATAAAGGGTTTATATAGCTATATATAACAATTTGCATCTGAAATAAACAAGAGAAACATTTATTCGAAGCTGTTTTCAAAAGTTATGTTTAACCTGAAATATTGTCTCAAACTGATCTTCACAGGCTGAGAGAATGACGTTTTCCAAGATTCTGCTGAAGCTCTGAATAGCAGTTTTCAAACATCAAATAAAGGGTTTATATAGCTATATATATCAATTTGCATCTGAAATAAACAAGAGAAACACTTATTCGAAGCTGTTTTCAAAAGTTATGTTTAACCTGAAATATTGTCTCAAACTGATGTTCTCAGACCGAGAGAATGACGTTTTCTAAGATTCTGCTGGAGCTCTGAATAGCAGTTTTCAAACATCAAATAAAGGGTTTATATAGCTATATATAACAATTTGCATCTGAAATAAACAAGAGAAACATTTATTCGAAGCTGTTTTCAAAAGTTATGTTTAACCTGAAATATTGTCTCAAACTGATCTTCACAGGCTGAGAGAATGACGTTTTCCAAGATTCTGCTGAAGCTCTGAATAGCAGTTTTCAAACATCAAATAAAGGATTTATATAGCTATATATATCAATTTGCATCTGAAATAAACAAGAGAAAAACTTATTCAAAGCTGTTTTCAAAAGTTATGTTTAACCTGAAACATTGTCTCAAACTGATGTTCTCAGACCGAGAGAATGACGTTTTCTAAGATTCTGCTGGAGCTCTGAATAGCAGTTTTCAAACATCAAATAAAGGGTTTATATAGCTATATATATCAATTTGCATCTGAAATAAACAAGAGAAACACTTATTCGAAGCTGTTTTCAAAAGTTATGTTTAACCTGAAATATTGTCTCAAACTGATCTTCACAGGCTGAGAGAATGACGTTTTCCAAGATTCTGCTGAAGCTCTGAATAGCAGTTTTCAAACATCAAATAAAGGATTTATATAGCTATATATATCAATTTGCATCTGAAATAAACAAGAGAAACATTTATTCGAAGCTGTTTTCAAAAGTTATGTTTAACCTGAAATATTGTCTCAAACTGATGTTCTCAGACTGAGAGAATGACGTTTTCTAAGATTCTGCTGGAGCTCTGAATAGCAGTTTTCAAACATCAAATAAAGGGTTTATATAGCTATATATATCAATTTGCATCTGAAATAAACAAGAGAAACACTTATTCGAAGCTGTTTTCAAAAGTTATGTTTAACCTGAAATATTGTCTCAAACTGATGTTCTCAGACTAAGAGAATGACGTTTTCTAAGATTCTGCTGGAGCTCTGAATAGCAGTTTTCAAACATCAAATAAAGGGTTTATATAGCTATATATAACAATTTGCATCTGAAATAAACAAGAGAAACATTTATTCGAAGCTGTTTTCAAAAGTTATGTTTAACCTGAAATATTGTCTCAAACTGATCTTCACAGGCTGAGAGAATGACGTTTTCCAAGATTCTGCTGAAGCTCTGAATAGCAGTTTTCAAACATCAAATAAAGGATTTATATAGCTATATATATCAATTTGCATCTGAAATAAACAAGAGAAACATTTATTCGAAGCTGTTTTCAAAAGTTATGTTTAACCTGAAATATTGTCTCAAACTGATCTTCTCAGACTGAGAGAATGACGTTTTCCAAGATTCTGCTGGAGCTCTGAATAACAGTTTTAAAACATCAAATAAAGGGTTTATATAGCTATATATATCAATTTGCATCTGAAATAAACAAGAGAAACATTTATTCGAAGCTGTTTTCAAAAGTTATGTTTAACCTGAAACATTGTCTCAAACTGATGTTCTCAGACTGAGAGAATGACGTTTTCTAAGATTCTGCTGGAGCTCTGAATAGCAGTTTTCAAACATCAAATAAAGGGTTTATATAGCTATATATATCAATTTGCATCTGAAATAAACAAGAGAAACATTTATTCGAAGCTGTTTTCAAAAGTTATGTTTAACCTGAAATATTGTCTCAAACTGATCTTCTCAGACTGAGAGAATGACGTTTTCCAAGATTCTGCTGGAGCTCTGAATAACAGTTTTAAAACATCAAATAAAGGGTTTATATAGCTATATATAACAATTTGCATCTGAAATAAACAAGAGAAACATTTATTCGAAGCTGTTTTCAAAAGTTATGTTTAACCTGAAATATTGTCTCAAACTGATCTTCACAGGCTGAGAGAATGACGTTTTCCAAGATTCTGCTGAAGCTCTGAATAGCAGTTTTCAAACATCAAATAAAGGGTTTATATAGCTATATATATCAATTTGCATCTGAAATAAACAAGAGAAACACTTATTCGAAGCTGTTTTCAAAAGTTATGTTTAACCTGAAATATTGTCTCAAACTGATGTTCTCAGACCGAGAGAATGACGTTTTCTAAGATTCTGCTGGAGCTCTGAATAGCAGTTTTCAAACATCAAATAAAGGGTTTATATAGCTATATATAACAATTTGCATCTGAAATAAACAAGAGAAACATTTATTCGAAGCTGTTTTCAAAAGTTATGTTTAACCTGAAATATTGTCTCAAACTGATCTTCACAGGCTGAGAGAATGACGTTTTCCAAGATTCTGCTGAAGCTCTGAATAGCAGTTTTCAAACATCAAATAAAGGATTTATATAGCTATATATATCAATTTGCATCTGAAATAAACAAGAGAAAAACTTATTCAAAGCTGTTTTCAAAAGTTATGTTTAACCTGAAACATTGTCTCAAACTGATGTTCTCAGACTGAGAGAATGACGTTTTCTAAGATTCTGCTGGAGCTCTGAATAGCAGTTTTCAAACATCAAATAAAGGGTTTATATAGCTATATATATCAATTTGCATCTGAAATAAACAAGAGAAACATTTATTCGAAGCTGTTTTCAAAAGTTATGTTTAACCTGAAATATTGTCTCAAACTGATCTTCTCAGACTGAGAGAATGACGTTTTCTAAGATTCTGCTGGAGCTCTGAATAGCAGTTTTCAAACATCAAATAAAGGGTTTATATAGCTATATATAACAATTTGCATCTGAAATAAACAAGAGAAACATTTATTCGAAGCTGTTTTCAAAAGTTATGTTTAACCTGAAATATTGTCTCAAACTGATCTTCACAGGCTGAGAGAATGACGTTTTCCAAGATTCTGCTGAAGCTCTGAATAGCAGTTTTCAAACATCAAATAAAGGGCTTATATAGTTATATATATCAATTTGCATCTGAAATAAACAAGAGAAACACTTATTCGAAGCTGGTTTCAAAAGTTATGTTTAACCTGAAATATTGTCTCAAACTGATGTTCTCAGACCGAGAGAATGACGTTTTCTAAGATTCTGCTGGAGCTCTGAATAGCAGTTTTCAAACATCAAATAAAGGGTTTATATAGCTATATATATCAATTTGCATCAGAAATAAACAAGAGAAACACTTATTCGAAGCTGTTTTCAAAAGTTATGTTTAACCTGAAATATTGTCTCAAACTGATGTTCTCAGACCGAGAGAATGACGTTTTCTAAGATTCTGCTGGAGCTCTGAATAGCAGTTTTCAAACATCAAATAAAGGGTTTATATAGCTATATATATCAATTTGCATCTGAAATAAACAAGAGAAACACTTATTCGAAGCTGTTTTCAAAAGTTATGTTTAACATGAAATACTGTCTCAAACTGATCTTCACAGGCTGAGAGAATGACGTTTTCCAAGATTCTGCTGGAGCTCTGAATAACAGTTTTCAAACATCAAATAAAGGGTTTATATAGCTATATATATCAATTTGCATCAGAAATAAACAAGAGAAACACTTATTCGAAGCTGTTTTCAAAAGTTATGTTTAACCTGAAATATTGTCTCAAACTGATGTTCTCAGACCGAGAGAATGACGTTTTCTAAGATTCTGCTGGAGCTCTGAATAGCAGTTTTCAAACATCAAATAAAGGGTTTATATAGCTATATATAACAATTTGCATCTGAAATAAACAAGAGAAACATTTATTCGAAGCTGTTTTCAAAAGTTATGTTAAACCTGAAATATTGTCTCAAACTGATCTTCACAGGCTGAGAGAATGACGTTTTCCAAGATTCTGCTGAAGCTCTGAATAGCAGTTTTCAAACATCAAATAAAGGGCTTATATAGCTATATATATCAATTTGCATCTGAAATAAACAAGAGAAACATTTATTCGAAGCTGTTTTCAAAAGTTATGTTTAACCTGAAATATTGTCTCAAACTGATCTTCTCAGACTGAGAGAATGACGTTTTCTAAGATTCTGCTGGAGCTCTGAATAGCAGTTTTCAAACATCAAATAAAGGGTTTATATAGCTATATATAACAATTTGCATCTGAAATAAACAAGAGAAACATTTATTCGAAGCTGTTTTCAAAAGTTATGTTTAACCTGAAATATTGTCTCAAACTGATCTTCACAGGCTGAGAGAATGACGTTTTCCAAGATTCTGCTGAAGCTCTGAATAGCAGTTTTCAAACATCAAATAAAGGGCTTATATAGTTATATATATCAATTTGCATCTGAAATAAACAAGAGAAACACTTATTCGAAGCTGGTTTCAAAAGTTATGTTTAACCTGAAATATTGTCTCAAACTGATGTTCTCAGACCGAGAGAATGACGTTTTCTAAGACTCTGCTGGAGCTCTGAATAACAGTTTTCAAACATCAAATAAAGGGTTTATATAGCTATATATATCAATTTGCATCAGAAATAAACAAGAGAAACACTTATTCGAAGCTGTTTTCAAAAGTTATGTTTAACCTGAAATATTGTCTCAAACTGATGTTCTCAGACCGAGAGAATGACGTTTTCTAAGATTCTGCTGGAGCTCTGAATAGCAGTTTTCAAACATCAAATAAAGGGTTTATATAGCTATATATATCAATTTGCATCTGAAATAAACAAGAGAAACACTTATTCGAAGCTGTTTTCAAAAGTTATGTTTAACATGAAATACTGTCTCAAACTGATCTTCACAGGCTGAGAGAATGACGTTTTCCAAGATTCTGCTGGAGCTCTGAATAACAGTTTTCAAACATCAAATAAAGGGTTTATATAGCTATATATATCAATTTGCATCAGAAATAAACAAGAGAAACACTTATTCGAAGCTGTTTTCAAAAGTTATGTTTAACCTGAAATATTGTCTCAAACTGATGTTCTCAGACCGAGAGAATGACGTTTTCTAAGATTCTGCTGGAGCTCTGAATAGCAGTTTTCAAACATCAAATAAAGGGTTTATATAGCTATATATAACAATTTGCATCTGAAATAAACAAGAGAAACATTTATTCGAAGCTGTTTTCAAAAGTTATGTTAAACCTGAAATATTGTCTCAAACTGATCTTCACAGGCTGAGAGAATGACGTTTTCCAAGATTCTGCTGAAGCTCTGAATAGCAGTTTTCAAACATCAAATAAAGGGCTTATATAGCTATATATATCAATTTGCATCTGAAATAAACAAGAGAAACACTTATTCGAAGCTGGTTTCAAAAGTTATGTTTAACCTGAAATATTGTCTCAAACTGATGTTCTCAGACCGAGAGAATGACGTTTTCCAAGATTCTGCTGGAGCTCTGAATAGCAGTTTTCAAACATCAAATAAAGGGTTTATATAGCTATATATATCAATTTGCATCTGAAATAAACAAGAGAAACATTTATTCGAAGCTGTTTTCAAAAGTTATGTTTAACCTGAAATATTGTCTCAAACTGATCTTCACAGGCTGAGAGAATGACGTTTTCCAAGATTCTGCTGAAGCTCTGAATAGCAGTTTTCAAACATCAAATAAAGGATTTATATAGCTATATATATCAATTTGCATCTGAAATAAACAAGAGAAACACTTATTCGAAGCTGTTTTCAAAAGTTATGTTTAACCTGAAATATTGTCTCAAACTGATGTTCTCAGACTGAGAGAATGACGTTTTCTAAGATTCTGCTGGAGCTCTGAATAGCAGTTTTCAAACATCAAATAAAGGGTTTATATAGCTATATATATCAATTTGCATCTGAAATAAACAAGAGAAACACTTATTCGAAGCTGTTTTCAAAAGTTATGTTTAACCTGAAATATTGTCTCAAACTGATGTTCTCAGACCGAGAGAATGACGTTTTCTAAGATTCTGCTGGAGCTCTGAATAGCAGTTTTCAAACATCAAATAAAGGGTTTATATAGCTATATATATCAATTTGCATCTGAAATAAACAAGAGAAACATTTATTCGAAGCTGTTTTCAAAAGTTATGTTTAACCTGAAATATTGTCTCAAACTGATCTTCACAGGCTGAGAGAATGACGTTTTCCAAGATTCTGCTGAAGCTCTGAATAGCAGTTTTCAAACATCAAATAAAGGGTTTATATAGCTATATATATCAATTTGCATCTGAAATAAACAAGAGAAACACTTATTCGAAGCTGTTTTCAAAAGTTATGTTTAACCTGAAATATTGTCTCAAACTGATGTTCTCAGACCGAGAGAATGACGTTTTCTAAGATTCTGCTGGAGCTCTGAATAGCAGTTTTCAAACATCAAATAAAGGGTTTATATAGCTATATATAACAATTTGCATCTGAAATAAACAAGAGAAACATTTATTCGAAGCTGTTTTCAAAAGTTATGTTTAACCTGAAATATTGTCTCAAACTGATCTTCACAGGCTGAGAGAATGACGTTTTCCAAGATTCTGCTGAAGCTCTGAATAGCAGTTTTCAAACATCAAATAAAGGATTTATATAGCTATATATATCAATTTGCATCTGAAATAAACAAGAGAAAAACTTATTCAAAGCTGTTTTCAAAAGTTATGTTTAACCTGAAACATTGTCTCAAACTGATGTTCTCAGACTGAGAGAATGACGTTTTCTAAGATTCTGCTGGAGCTCTGAATAGCAGTTTTCAAACATCAAATAAAGGGTTTATATAGCTATATATATCAATTTGCATCTGAAATAAACAAGAGAAACATTTATTCGAAGCTGTTTTCAAAAGTTATGTTTAACCTGAAATATTGTCTCAAACTGATCTTCTCAGACTGAGAGAATGACGTTTTCCAAGATTCTGCTGGAGCTCTGAATAACAGTTTTAAAACATCAAATAAAGGGTTTATATAGCTATACATATCAATTTGCATCTGAAATAAACAAGAGAAACACTTATTCGAAGCTGTTTTCAAAAGTTATGTTTAACCTGAAATATTGTCTCAAACTGATCTTCACAGGCTGAGAGAATGACGTTTTCCAAGATTCTGCTGAAGCTCTGAATAGCAGTTTTCAAACATCAAATAAAGGGTTTATATAGCTATATATATCAATTTGCATCTGAAATAAACAAGAGAAACATTTATTCGAAGCTGTTTTCAAAAGTTATGTTTAACCTGAAATATTGTCTCAAACTGATCTTCACAGGCTGAGAGAATGACGTTTTCCAAGAATCTGCTGAAGCTCTGAATAGCAGTTTTCAAACGTCAAATAAAGGATTTATATAGCTATATATATCAATTTGCATCTGAAATAAACAAGAGAAACATTTATTCGAAGCTGTTTTCAAAAGTTATGTTTAACCTGAAATATTGTCTCAAACTGATCTTCACAGGCTGAGAGAATGACGTTTTCCAAGATTCTGCTGAAGCTCTGAATAGCAGTTTTCAAACATCAAATAAAGGGTTTATATAGCTATATATATCAATTTGCATCTGAAATAAACAAGAGAAACACTTATTCGAAGCTGTTTTCAAAAGTTATGTTTAACCTGAAATATTGTCTCAAACTGATGTTCTCAGACCGAGAGAATGACGTTTTCTAAGATTCTGCTGGAGCTCTGAATAGCAGTTTTCAAACATCAAATAAAGGGTTTATATAGCTATATATAACAATTTGCATCTGAAATAAACAAGAGAAACATTTATTCGAAGCTGTTTTCAAAAGTTATGTTTAACCTGAAATATTGTCTCAAACTGATCTTCACAGGCTGAGAGAATGACGTTTTCCAAGATTCTGCTGAAGCTCTGAATAGCAGTTTTCAAACATCAAATAAAGGATTTATATAGCTATATATATCAATTTGCATCTGAAATAAACAAGAGAAAAACTTATTCAAAGCTGTTTTCAAAAGTTATGTTTAACCTGAAACATTGTCTCAAACTGATGTTCTCAGACCGAGAGAATGACGTTTTCTAAGATTCTGCTGGAGCTCTGAATAGCAGTTTTCAAACATCAAATAAAGGGTTTATATAGCTATATATATCAATTTGCATCTGAAATAAACAAGAGAAACACTTATTCGAAGCTGTTTTCAAAAGTTATGTTTAACCTGAAATATTGTCTCAAACTGATCTTCACAGGCTGAGAGAATGACGTTTTCCAAGATTCTGCTGAAGCTCTGAATAGCAGTTTTCAAACATCAAATAAAGGATTTATATAGCTATATATATCAATTTGCATCTGAAATAAACAAGAGAAACATTTATTCGAAGCTGTTTTCAAAAGTTATGTTTAACATGAAATACTGTCTCAAACTGATCTTCACAGGCTGAGAGAATGACGTTTTCCAAGATTCTGCTGGAGCTCTGAATAACAGTTTTCAAACATCAAATAAAGGGTTTATATAGCTATATATATCAATTTGCATCAGAAATAAACAAGAGAAACACTTATTCGAAGCTGTTTTCAAAAGTTATGTTTAACCTGAAATATTGTCTCAAACTGATGTTCTCAGACCGAGAGAATGACGTTTTCTAAGATTCTGCTGGAGCTCTGAATAGCAGTTTTCAAACATCAAATAAAGGGTTTATATAGCTATATATAACAATTTGCATCTGAAATAAACAAGAGAAACATTTATTCGAAGCTGTTTTCAAAAGTTATGTTAAACCTGAAATATTGTCTCAAACTGATCTTCACAGGCTGAGAGAATGACGTTTTCCAAGATTCTGCTGAAGCTCTGAATAGCAGTTTTCAAACATCAAATAAAGGGCTTATATAGCTATATATATCAATTTGCATCTGAAATAAACAAGAGAAACACTTATTCGAAGCTGGTTTCAAAAGTTATGTTTAACCTGAAATATTGTCTCAAACTGATGTTCTCAGACCGAGAGAATGACGTTTTCCAAGATTCTGCTGGAGCTCTGAATAGCAGTTTTCAAACATCAAATAAAGGGTTTATATAGCTATATATATCAATTTGCATCTGAAATAAACAAGAGAAACATTTATTCGAAGCTGTTTTCAAAAGTTATGTTTAACCTGAAATATTGTCTCAAACTGATCTTCACAGGCTGAGAGAATGACGTTTTCCAAGATTCTGCTGAAGCTCTGAATAGCAGTTTTCAAACATCAAATAAAGGATTTATATAGCTATATATATCAATTTGCATCTGAAATAAACAAGAGAAACACTTATTCGAAGCTGTTTTCAAAAGTTATGTTTAACCTGAAATATTGTCTCAAACTGATGTTCTCAGACTGAGAGAATGACGTTTTCTAAGATTCTGCTGGAGCTCTGAATAGCAGTTTTCAAACATCAAATAAAGGGTTTATATAGCTATATATATCAATTTGCATCTGAAATAAACAAGAGAAACACTTATTCGAAGCTGTTTTCAAAAGTTATGTTTAACCTGAAATATTGTCTCAAACTGATGTTCTCAGACCGAGAGAATGACGTTTTCTAAGATTCTGCTGGAGCTCTGAATAGCAGTTTTCAAACATCAAATAAAGGGTTTATATAGCTATATATATCAATTTGCATCTGAAATAAACAAGAGAAACATTTATTCGAAGCTGTTTTCAAAAGTTATGTTTAACCTGAAATATTGTCTCAAACTGATCTTCACAGGCTGAGAGAATGACGTTTTCCAAGATTCTGCTGAAGCTCTGAATAGCAGTTTTCAAACATCAAATAAAGGGTTTATATAGCTATATATATCAATTTGCATCTGAAATAAACAAGAGAAACACTTATTCGAAGCTGTTTTCAAAAGTTATGTTTAACCTGAAATATTGTCTCAAACTGATGTTCTCAGACCGAGAGAATGACGTTTTCTAAGATTCTGCTGGAGCTCTGAATAGCAGTTTTCAAACATCAAATAAAGGGTTTATATAGCTATATATAACAATTTGCATCTGAAATAAACAAGAGAAACATTTATTCGAAGCTGTTTTCAAAAGTTATGTTTAACCTGAAATATTGTCTCAAACTGATCTTCACAGGCTGAGAGAATGACGTTTTCCAAGATTCTGCTGAAGCTCTGAATAGCAGTTTTCAAACATCAAATAAAGGATTTATATAGCTATATATATCAATTTGCATCTGAAATAAACAAGAGAAAAACTTATTCAAAGCTGTTTTCAAAAGTTATGTTTAACCTGAAACATTGTCTCAAACTGATGTTCTCAGACTGAGAGAATGACGTTTTCTAAGATTCTGCTGGAGCTCTGAATAGCAGTTTTCAAACATCAAATAAAGGGTTTATATAGCTATATATATCAATTTGCATCTGAAATAAACAAGAGAAACACTTATTCGAAGCTGTTTTCAAAAGTTATGTTTAACCTGAAATATTGTCTCAAACTGATGTTCTCAGACCGAGAGAATGACGTTTTCTAAGATTCTGCTGGAGCTCTGAATAGCAGTTTTCAAACATCAAATAAAGGGTTTATATAGCTATATATAACAATTTGCATCTGAAATAAACAAGAGAAACATTTATTCGAAGCTGTTTTCAAAAGTTATGTTTAACCTGAAATATTGTCTCAAACTGATCTTCACAGGCTGAGAGAATGACGTTTTTCAAGATTCTGCTGAAGCTCTGAATAGCAGTTTTCAAACATCAAATAAAGGATTTATATAGCTATATATATCAATTTGCATCTTAAATAAACAAGAGAAAAACTTATTCAAAGCTGTTTTCAAAAGTTATGTTTAACCTGAAACATTGTCTCAAACTGATGTTCTCAGACTGAGAGAATGACGTTTTCTAAGATTCTGCTGGAGCTCTGAATAGCAGTTTTCAAACATCAAATAAAGGGTTTATATAGCTATATATATCAATTTGCATCTGAAATAAACAAGAGAAACATTTATTCGAAGCTGTTTTCAAAAGTTATGTTTAACCTGAAATATTGTCTCAAACTGATCTTCTCAGACTGAGAGAATGACGTTTTCCAAGATTCTGCTGGAGCTCTGAATAACAGTTTTAAAACATCAAATAAAGGGTTTATATAGCTATACATATCAATTTGCATCTGAAATAAACAAGAGAAACACTTATTCGAAGCTGTTTTCAAAAGTTATGTTTAACCTGAAATATTGTCTCAAACTGATCTTCACAGGCTGAGAGAATGACGTTTTCCAAGATTCTGCTGAAGCTCTGAATAGCAGTTTTCAAACATCAAATAAAGGGTTTATATAGCTATATATATCAATTTGCATCTGAAATAAACAAGAGAAACATTTATTCGAAGCTGTTTTCAAAAGTTATGTTTAACCTGAAATATTGTCTCAAACTGATCTTCACAGGCTGAGAGAATGACGTTTTCCAAGAATCTGCTGAAGCTCTGAATAGCAGTTTTCAAACGTCAAATAAAGGATTTATATAGCTATATATATCAATTTGCATCTGAAATAAACAAGAGAAACATTTATTCGAAGCTGTTTTCAAAAGTTATGTTTAACCTGAAATATTGTCTCAAACTGATCTTCACAGGCTGAGAGAATGACGTTTTCCAAGATTCTGCTGAAGCTCTGAATAGCAGTTTTCAAACATCAAATAAAGGGTTTATATAGCTATATATATCAATTTGCATCTGAAATAAACAAGAGAAACACTTATTCGAAGCTGTTTTCAAAAGTTATGTTTAACCTGAAATATTGTCTCAAACTGATGTTCTCAGACCGAGAGAATGACGTTTTCTAAGATTCTGCTGGAGCTCTGAATAGCAGTTTTCAAACATCAAATAAAGGGTTTATATAGCTATATATAACAATTTGCATCTGAAATAAACAAGAGAAACATTTATTCGAAGCTGTTTTCAAAAGTTATGTTTAACCTGAAATATTGTCTCAAACTGATCTTCACAGGCTGAGAGAATGACGTTTTCCAAGATTCTGCTGAAGCTCTGAATAGCAGTTTTCAAACATCAAATAAAGGATTTATATAGCTATATATATCAATTTGCATCTGAAATAAACAAGAGAAAAACTTATTCAAAGCTGTTTTCAAAAGTTATGTTTAACCTGAAACATTGTCTCAAACTGATGTTCTCAGACCGAGAGAATGACGTTTTCTAAGATTCTGCTGGAGCTCTGAATAGCAGTTTTCAAACATCAAATAAAGGGTTTATATAGCTATATATATCAATTTGCATCTGAAATAAACAAGAGAAACACTTATTCGAAGCTGTTTTCAAAAGTTATGTTTAACCTGAAATATTGTCTCAAACTGATCTTCACAGGCTGAGAGAATGACGTTTTCCAAGATTCTGCTGAAGCTCTGAATAGCAGTTTTCAAACATCAAATAAAGGATTTATATAGCTATATATATCAATTTGCATCTGAAATAAACAAGAGAAACATTTATTCGAAGCTGTTTTCAAAAGTTATGTTTAACATGAAATACTGTCTCAAACTGATCTTCACAGGCTGAGAGAATGACGTTTTCCAAGATTCTGCTGGAGCTCTGAATAACAGTTTTCAAACATCAAATAAAGGGTTTATATAGCTATATATATCAATTTGCATCAGAAATAAACAAGAGAAACACTTATTCGAAGCTGTTTTCAAAAGTTATGTTTAACCTGAAATATTGTCTCAAACTGATGTTCTCAGACCGAGAGAATGACGTTTTCTAAGATTCTGCTGGAGCTCTGAATAGCAGTTTTCAAACATCAAATAAAGGGTTTATATAGCTATATATAACAATTTGCATCTGAAATAAACAAGAGAAACATTTATTCGAAGCTGTTTTCAAAAGTTATGTTAAACCTGAAATATTGTCTCAAACTGATCTTCACAGGCTGAGAGAATGACGTTTTCCAAGATTCTGCTGAAGCTCTGAATAGCAGTTTTCAAACATCAAATAAAGGGCTTATATAGCTATATATATCAATTTGCATCTGAAATAAACAAGAGAAACACTTATTCGAAGCTGGTTTCAAAAGTTATGTTTAACCTGAAATATTGTCTCAAACTGATGTTCTCAGACCGAGAGAATGACGTTTTCCAAGATTCTGCTGGAGCTCTGAATAGCAGTTTTCAAACATCAAATAAAGGGTTTATATAGCTATATATATCAATTTGCATCTGAAATAAACAAGAGAAACATTTATTCGAAGCTGTTTTCAAAAGTTATGTTTAACCTGAAATATTGTCTCAAACTGATCTTCACAGGCTGAGAGAATGACGTTTTCCAAGATTCTGCTGAAGCTCTGAATAGCAGTTTTCAAACATCAAATAAAGGATTTATATAGCTATATATATCAATTTGCATCTGAAATAAACAAGAGAAACACTTATTCGAAGCTGTTTTCAAAAGTTATGTTTAACCTGAAATATTGTCTCAAACTGATGTTCTCAGACTGAGAGAATGACGTTTTCTAAGATTCTGCTGGAGCTCTGAATAGCAGTTTTCAAACATCAAATAAAGGGTTTATATAGCTATATATATCAATTTGCATCTGAAATAAACAAGAGAAACACTTATTCGAAGCTGTTTTCAAAAGTTATGTTTAACCTGAAATATTGTCTCAAACTGATGTTCTCAGACCGAGAGAATGACGTTTTCTAAGATTCTGCTGGAGCTCTGAATAGCAGTTTTCAAACATCAAATAAAGGGTTTATATAGCTATATATATCAATTTGCATCTGAAATAAACAAGAGAAACATTTATTCGAAGCTGTTTTCAAAAGTTATGTTTAACCTGAAATATTGTCTCAAACTGATCTTCACAGGCTGAGAGAATGACGTTTTCCAAGATTCTGCTGAAGCTCTGAATAGCAGTTTTCAAACATCAAATAAAGGGTTTATATAGCTATATATATCAATTTGCATCTGAAATAAACAAGAGAAACACTTATTCGAAGCTGTTTTCAAAAGTTATGTTTAACCTGAAATATTGTCTCAAACTGATGTTCTCAGACCGAGAGAATGACGTTTTCTAAGATTCTGCTGGAGCTCTGAATAGCAGTTTTCAAACATCAAATAAAGGGTTTATATAGCTATATATAACAATTTGCATCTGAAATAAACAAGAGAAACATTTATTCGAAGCTGTTTTCAAAAGTTATGTTTAACCTGAAATATTGTCTCAAACTGATCTTCACAGGCTGAGAGAATGACGTTTTCCAAGATTCTGCTGAAGCTCTGAATAGCAGTTTTCAAACATCAAATAAAGGATTTATATAGCTATATATATCAATTTGCATCTGAAATAAACAAGAGAAAAACTTATTCAAAGCTGTTTTCAAAAGTTATGTTTAACCTGAAACATTGTCTCAAACTGATGTTCTCAGACTGAGAGAATGACGTTTTCTAAGATTCTGCTGGAGCTCTGAATAGCAGTTTTCAAACATCAAATAAAGGGTTTATATAGCTATATATATCAATTTGCATCTGAAATAAACAAGAGAAACATTTATTCGAAGCTGTTTTCAAAAGTTATGTTTAACCTGAAATATTGTCTCAAACTGATCTTCTCAGACTGAGAGAATGACGTTTTCCAAGATTCTGCTGGAGCTCTGAATAACAGTTTTAAAACATCAAATAAAGGGTTTATATAGCTATACATATCAATTTGCATCTGAAATAAACAAGAGAAACACTTATTCGAAGCTGTTTTCAAAAGTTATGTTTAACCTGAAATATTGTCTCAAACTGATCTTCACAGGCTGAGAGAATGACGTTTTCCAAGATTCTGCTGAAGCTCTGAATAGCAGTTTTCAAACATCAAATAAAGGGTTTATATAGCTATATATATCAATTTGCATCTGAAATAAACAAGAGAAACATTTATTCGAAGCTGTTTTCAAAAGTTATGTTTAACCTGAAATATTGTCTCAAACTGATCTTCACAGGCTGAGAGAATGACGTTTTCCAAGAATCTGCTGAAGCTCTGAATAGCAGTTTTCAAACGTCAAATAAAGGATTTATATAGCTATATATATCAATTTGCATCTGAAATAAACAAGAGAAACATTTATTCGAAGCTGTTTTCAAAAGTTATGTTTAACCTGAAATATTGTCTCAAACTGATCTTCACAGGCTGAGAGAATGACGTTTTCCAAGATTCTGCTGAAGCTCTGAATAGCAGTTTTCAAACATCAAATAAAGGGTTTATATAGCTATATATATCAATTTGCATCTGAAATAAACAAGAGAAACACTTATTCGAAGCTGTTTTCAAAAGTTATGTTTAACCTGAAATATTGTCTCAAACTGATGTTCTCAGACCGAGAGAATGACGTTTTCTAAGATTCTGCTGGAGCTCTGAATAGCAGTTTTCAAACATCAAATAAAGGGTTTATATAGCTATATATAACAATTTGCATCTGAAATAAACAAGAGAAACATTTATTCGAAGCTGTTTTCAAAAGTTATGTTTAACCTGAAATATTGTCTCAAACTGATCTTCACAGGCTGAGAGAATGACGTTTTCCAAGATTCTGCTGAAGCTCTGAATAGCAGTTTTCAAACATCAAATAAAGGATTTATATAGCTATATATATCAATTTGCATCTGAAATAAACAAGAGAAAAACTTATTCAAAGCTGTTTTCAAAAGTTATGTTTAACCTGAAACATTGTCTCAAACTGATGTTCTCAGACCGAGAGAATGACGTTTTCTAAGATTCTGCTGGAGCTCTGAATAGCAGTTTTCAAACATCAAATAAAGGGTTTATATAGCTATATATATCAATTTGCATCTGAAATAAACAAGAGAAACACTTATTCGAAGCTGTTTTCAAAAGTTATGTTTAACCTGAAATATTGTCTCAAACTGATCTTCACAGGCTGAGAGAATGACGTTTTCCAAGATTCTGCTGAAGCTCTGAATAGCAGTTTTCAAACATCAAATAAAGGATTTATATAGCTATATATATCAATTTGCATCTGAAATAAACAAGAGAAACATTTATTCGAAGCTGTTTTCAAAAGTTATGTTTAACCTGAAATATTGTCTCAAACTGATGTTCTCAGACTGAGAGAATGACGTTTTCTAAGATTCTGCTGGAGCTCTGAATAGCAGTTTTCAAACATCAAATAAAGGGTTTATATAGCTATATATATCAATTTGCATCTGAAATAAACAAGAGAAACACTTATTCGAAGCTGTTTTCAAAAGTTATGTTTAACCTGAAATATTGTCTCAAACTGATGTTCTCAGACTGAGAGAATGACGTTTTCTAAGATTCTGCTGGAGCTCTGAATAGCAGTTTTCAAACATCAAATAAAGGGTTTATATAGCTATATATATCAATTTGCATCTGAAATAAACAAGAGAAACATTTATTCGAAGCTGTTTTCAAAAGTTATGTTTAACCTGAAATATTGTCTCAAACTGATCTTCACAGGCTGAGAGAATGACGTTTTCCAAGATTCTGCTGAAGCTCTGAATAGCAGTTTTCAAACATCAAATAAAGGATTTATATAGCTATATATATCAATTTGCATCTGAAATAAACAAGAGAAAAACTTATTCAAAGCTGTTTTCAAAAGTTATGTTTAACCTGAAACATTGTCTCAAACTGATGTTCTCAGACCGAGAGAATGACGTTTTCTAAGATTCTGCTGGAGCTCTGAATAGCAGTTTTCAAACATCAAATAAAGGGTTTATATAGCTATATATATCAATTTGCATCTGAAATAAACAAGAGAAACACTTATTCGAAGCTGGTTTCAAAAGTTATGTTTAACCTGAAATATTGTCTCAAACTGATGTTCTCAGACCGAGAGAATGACGTTTTCTAAGATTCTGCTGGAGCTCTGAATAGCAGTTTTCAAACATCAAATAAAGGGTTTATATAGCTATATATATCAATTTGCATCAGAAATAAACAAGAGAAACACTTATTCGAAGCTGTTTTCAAAAGTTATGTTTAACCTGAAATATTGTCTCAAACTGATGTTCTCAGACCGAGAGAATGACGTTTTCTAAGATTCTGCTGGAGCTCTGAATAACAGTTTTCAAACATCAAATAAAGGGTTTATATAGCTATATATATCAATTTGCATCAGAAATAAACAAGAGAAACACTTATTCGAAGCTGTTTTCAAAAGTTATGTTTAACCTGAAATATTGTCTCAAACTGATGTTCTCAGACCGAGAGAATGACGTTTTCTAAGATTCTGCTGGAGCTCTGAATAGCAGTTTTCAAACATCAAATAAAGGGTTTATATAGCTATATATAACAATTTGCATCTGAAATAAACAAGAGAAACATTTATTCGAAGCTGTTTTCAAAAGTTATGTTTAACCTGAAATATTGTCTCAAACTGATCTTCTCAGACTGAGAGAATGACGTTTTCCAAGATTCTGCTGGAGCTCTGAATAACAGTTTTAAAACATCAAATAAAGGGTTTATATAGCTATATATAACAATTTGCATCTGAAATAAACAAGAGAAACATTTATTCGAAGCTGTTTTCAAAAGTTATGTTTAACCTGAAATATTGTCTCAAACTGATCTTCACAGGCTGAGAGAATGACGTTTTCCAAGATTCTGCTGAAGCTCTGAATAGCAGTTTTCAAACATCAAATAAAGGGTTTATATAGCTATATATATCAATTTGCATCTGAAATAAACAAGAGAAACATTTATTCGAAGCTGTTTTCAAAAGTTATGTTTAACCTGAAATATTGTCTCAAACTGATGTTCTCAGACCGAGAGAATGACGTTTTCTAAGATTCTGCTGGAGCTCTGAATAGCAGTTTTCAAACATCAAATAAAGGGTTTATATAGCTATATATAACAATTTGCATCTGAAATAAACAAGAGAAACATTTATTCGAAGCTGTTTTCAAAAGTTATGTTTAACCTGAAATATTGTCTCAAACTGATCTTCACAGGCTGAGAGAATGACGTTTTCCAAGATTCTGCTGAAGCTCTGAATAGCAGTTTTCAAACATCAAATAAAGGATTTATATAGCTATATATATCAATTTGCATCTGAAATAAACAAGAGAAAAACTTATTCAAAGCTGTTTACAAAAGTTATGTTTAACCTGAAACATTGTCTCAAACTGATGTTCTCAGACTGAGAGAATGACGTTTTCTAAGATTCTGCTGGAGCTCTGAATAGCAGTTTTCAAACATCAAATAAAGGGTTTATATAGCTATATATATCAATTTGCATCTGAAATAAACAAGAGAAACATTTATTCGAAGCTGTTTTCAAAAGTTATGTTTAACCTGAAATATTGTCTCAAACTGATCTTCTCAGACTGAGAGAATGACGTTTTCTAAGATTCTGCTGGAGCTCTGAATAGCAGTTTTCAAACATCAAATAAAGGGTTTATATAGCTATATATAACAATTTGCATCTGAAATAAACAAGAGAAACATTTATTCGAAGCTGTTTTCAAAAGTTATGTTTAACCTGAAATATTGTCTCAAACTGATCTTCACAGGCTGAGAGAATGACGTTTTCCAAGATTCTGCTGAAGCTCTGAATAGCAGTTTTCAAACATCAAATAAAGGGCTTATATAGTTATATATATCAATTTGCATCTGAAATAAACAAGAGAAACACTTATTCGAAGCTGGTTTCAAAAGTTATGTTTAACCTGAAATATTGTCTCAAACTGATGTTCTCAGACCGAGAGAATGACGTTTTCTAAGATTCTGCTGGAGCTCTGAATAGCAGTTTTCAAACATCAAATAAAGGGTTTATATAGCTATATATATCAATTTGCATCAGAAATAAACAAGAGAAACACTTATTCGAAGCTGTTTTCAAAAGTTATGTTTAACCTGAAATATTGTCTCAAACTGATGTTCTCAGACCGAGAGAATGACGTTTTCTAAGATTCTGCTGGAGCTCTGAATAGCAGTTTTCAAACATCAAATAAAGGGTTTATATAGCTATATATATCAATTTGCATCTGAAATAAACAAGAGAAACACTTATTCGAAGCTGTTTTCAAAAGTTATGTTTAACATGAAATACTGTCTCAAACTGATCTTCACAGGCTGAGAGAATGACGTTTTCCAAGATTCTGCTGGAGCTCTGAATAACAGTTTTCAAACATCAAATAAAGGGTTTATATAGCTATATATATCAATTTGCATCAGAAATAAACAAGAGAAACACTTATTCGAAGCTGTTTTCAAAAGTTATGTTTAACCTGAAATATTGTCTCAAACTGATGTTCTCAGACCGAGAGAATGACGTTTTCTAAGATTCTGCTGGAGCTCTGAATAGCAGTTTTCAAACATCAAATAAAGGGTTTATATAGCTATATATAACAATTTGCATCTGAAATAAACAAGAGAAACATTTATTCGAAGCTGTTTTCAAAAGTTATGTTAAACCTGAAATATTGTCTCAAACTGATCTTCACAGGCTGAGAGAATGACGTTTTCCAAGATTCTGCTGAAGCTCTGAATAGCAGTTTTCAAACATCAAATAAAGGGCTTATATAGCTATATATATCAATTTGCATCTGAAATAAACAAGAGAAACACTTATTCGAAGCTGGTTTCAAAAGTTATGTTTAACCTGAAATATTGTCTCAAACTGATGTTCTCAGACCGAGAGAATGACGTTTTCTAAGATTCTGCTGGAGCTCTGAATAGCAGTTTTCAAACATCAAATAAAGGGTTTATATAGCTATATATATCAATTTGCATCTGAAATAAACAAGAGAAACACTTATTCGAAGCTGTTTTCAAAAGTTATGTTTAACATGAAATACTGTCTCAAACTGATCTTCACAGGCTGAGAGAATGACGTTTTCCAAGATTCTGCTGGAGCTCTGAATAGCAGTTTTCAAACATCAAATAAAGGGTTTATATAGCTATATATAACAATTTGCATCTGAAATAAACAAGAGAAACATTTATTCGAAGCTGTTTTCAAAAGTTATGTTTAACCTGAAATATTGTCTCAAACTGATCTTCACAGGCTGAGAGAATGACGTTTTCCAAGATTCTGCTGAAGCTCTGAATAGCAGTTTTCAAACATCAAATAAAGGATTTATATAGCTATATATATCAATTTGCATCTGAAATAAACAAGAGAAACATTTATTCGAAGCTGTTTTCAAAAGTTATGTTTAACCTGAAATATTGTCTCAAACTGATGTTCTCAGACTGAGAGAATGACGTTTTCTAAGATTCTGCTGGAGCTCTGAATAGCAGTTTTCAAACATCAAATAAAGGGTTTATATAGCTATATATATCAATTTGCATCTGAAATAAACAAGAGAAACACTTATTTGAAGCTGTTTTCAAAAGTTATGTTTAACCTGAAATATTGTCTCAAACTGATGTTCTCAGACCGAGAGAATGACGTTTTCTAAGATTCTGCTGGAGCTCTGAATAGCAGTTTTCAAACATCAAATAAAGGGTTTATATAGCTATATATATCAATTTGCATCTGAAATAAACAAGAGAAACATTTATTCGAAGCTGTTTTCAAAAGTTATGTTTAACCTGAAATATTGTCTCAAACTGATCTTCACAGGCTGAGAGAATGACGTTTTCCAAGATTCTGCTGAATCTCTGAATAGCAGTTTTCAAACATCAAATAAAGGGTTTATATAGCTATATATATCAATTTGCATCTGAAATAAACAAGAGAAACACTTATTCGAAGCTGTTTTCAAAAGTTATGTTTAACCTGAAATATTGTCTCAAACTGATGTTCTCAGACCGAGAGAATGACGTTTTCTAAGATTCTGCTGGAGCTCTGAATAGCAGTTTTCAAACATCAAATAAAGGGTTTATATAGCTATATATAACAATTTGCATCTGAAATAAACAAGAGAAACATTTATTCGAAGCTGTTTTCAAAAGTTATGTTTAACCTGAAATATTGTCTCAAACTGATCTTCACAGGCTGAGAGAATGACGTTTTCCAAGATTCTGCTGAAGCTCTGAATAGCAGTTTTCAAACATCAAATAAAGGATTTATATAGCTATATATATCAATTTGCATCTGAAATAAACAAGAGAAAAACTTATTCAAAGCTGTTTTCAAAAGTTATGTTTAACCTGAAACATTGTCTCAAACTGATGTTCTCAGACTGAGAGAATGACGTTTTCTAAGATTCTGCTGGAGCTCTGAATAGCAGTTTTCAAACATCAAATAAAGGGTTTATATAGCTATATATATCAATTTGCATCTGAAATAAACAAGAGAAACATTTATTCGAAGCTGTTTTCAAAAGTTATGTTTAACCTGAAATATTGTCTCAAACTGATCTTCTCAGACTGAGAGAATGACGTTTTCCAAGATTCTGCTGGAGCTCTGAATAACAGTTTTAAAACATCAAATAAAGGGTTTATATAGCTATATATATCAATTTGCATCTGAAATAAACAAGAGAAACACTTATTCGAAGCTGTTTTCAAAAGTTATGTTTAACCTGAAATATTGTCTCAAACTGATGTTCTCAGACTGAGAGAATGACGTTTTCTAAGATTCTGCTGGAGCTCTGAATAGCAGTTTTCAAACATCAAATAAAGGGTTTATATAGCTATATATAACAATTTGCATCTGAAATAAACAAGAGAAACATTTATTCGAAGCTGTTTTCAAAAGTTATGTTTAACCTGAAATATTGTCTCAAACTGATCTTCACAGGCTGAGAGAATGACGTTTTCCAAGATTCTGCTGAAGCTCTGAATAGCAGTTTTCAAACATCAAATAAAGGGCTTATATAGTTATATATATCAATTTGCATCTGAAATAAACAAGAGAAACACTTATTCGAAGCTGGTTTCAAAAGTTATGTTTAACCTGAAATATTGTCTCAAACTGATGTTCTCAGACCGAGAGAATGACGTTTTCTAAGATTCTGCTGGAGCTCTGAATAGCAGTTTTCAAACATCAAATAAAGGGTTTATATAGCTATATATATCAATTTGCATCAGAAATAAACAAGAGAAACACTTATTCGAAGCTGTTTTCAAAAGTTATGTTTAACCTGAAATATTGTCTCAAACTGATGTTCTCAGACCGAGAGAATGACGTTTTCTAAGATTCTGCTGGAGCTCTGAATAGCAGTTTTCAAACATCAAATAAAGGGTTTATATAGCTATATATATCAATTTGCATCTGAAATAAACAAGAGAAACACTTATTCGAAGCTGTTTTCAAAAGTTATGTTTAACATGAAATACTGTCTCAAACTGATCTTCACAGGCTGAGAGAATGACGTTTTCCAAGATTCTGCTGGAGCTCTGAATAACAGTTTTCAAACATCAAATAAAGGGTTTATATAGCTATATATATCAATTTGCATCAGAAATAAACAAGAGAAACACTTATTCGAAGCTGTTTTCAAAAGTTATGTTTAACCTGAAATATTGTCTCAAACTGATGTTCTCAGACCGAGAGAATGACGTTTTCTAAGATTCTGCTGGAGCTCTGAATAGCAGTTTTCAAACATCAAATAAAGGGTTTATATAGCTATATATAACAATTTGCATCTGAAATAAACAAGAGAAACATTTATTCGAAGCTGTTTTCAAAAGTTATGTTAAACCTGAAATATTGTCTCAAACTGATCTTCACAGGCTGAGAGAATGACGTTTTCCAAGATTCTGCTGAAGCTCTGAATAGCAGTTTTCAAACATCAAATAAAGGGCTTATATAGCTATATATATCAATTTGCATCTGAAATAAACAAGAGAAACACTTATTCGAAGCTGGTTTCAAAAGTTATGTTTAACCTGAAATATTGTCTCAAACTGATGTTCTCAGACCGAGAGAATGACGTTTTCTAAGATTCTGCTGGAGCTCTGAATAGCAGTTTTCAAACATCAAATAAAGGGTTTATATAGCTATATATATCAATTTGCATCAGAAATAAACAAGAGAAACACTTATTCGAAGCTGTTTTCAAAAGTTATGTTTAACCTGAAATATTGTCTCAAACTGATGTTCTCAGACCGAGAGAATGACGTTTTCTAAGATTCTGCTGGAGCTCTGAATAGCAGTTTTCAAACATCAAATAAAGGGTTTATATAGCTATATATATCAATTTGCATCTGAAATAAACAAGAGAAACACTTATTCGAAGCTGTTTTCAAAAGTTATGTTTAACATGAAATACTGTCTCAAACTGATCTTCACAGGCTGAGAGAATGACGTTTTCCAAGATTCTGCTGGAGCTCTGAATAACAGTTTTCAAACATCAAATAAAGGGTTTATATAGCTATATATATCAATTTGCATCAGAAATAAACAAGAGAAACACTTATTCGAAGCTGTTTTCAAAAGTTATGTTTAACCTGAAATATTGTCTCAAACTGATGTTCTCAGACCGAGAGAATGACGTTTTCTAAGATTCTGCTGGAGCTCTGAATAGCAGCTTTCAAACATCAAATAAAGGGTTTATATAGCTATATATAACAATTTGCATCTGAAATAAACAAGAGAAACATTTATTCGAAGCTGTTTTCAAAAGTTATGTTTAACCTGAAATATTGTCTCAAACTGATCTTCACAGGCTGAGAGAATGACGTTTTCCAAGATTCTGCTGAAGCTCTGAATAGCAGTTTTCAAACATCAAATAAAGGATTTATATAGCTATATATATCAATTTGCATCTGAAATAAACAAGAGAAACATTTATTCGAAGCTGTTTTCAAAAGTTATGTTTAACCTGAAATATTGTCTCAAACTGATGTTCTCAGACTGAGAGAATGACGTTTTCTAAGATTCTGCTGGAGCTCTGAATAGCAGTTTTCAAACATCAAATAAAGGGTTTATATAGCTATATATATCAATTTGCATCTGAAATAAACAAGAGAAACATTTATTCGAAGCTGTTTTCAAAAGTTATGTTTAACCTGAAATATTGTCTCAAACTGATGTTCTCAGACCGAGAGAATGACGTTTTCTAAGATTCTGCTGGAGCTCTGAATAGCAGTTTTCAAACATCAAATAAAGGGTTTATATAGCTATATATAACAATTTGCATCTGAAATAAACAAGAGAAACATTTATTCGAAGCTGTTTTCAAAAGTTATGTTTAACCTGAAATATTGTCTCAAACTGATCTTCACAGGCTGAGAGAATGACGTTTTCCAAGATTCTGCTGAAGCTCTGAATAGCAGTTTTCAAACATCAAATAAAGGATTTATATAGCTATATATATCAATTTGCATCTGAAATAAACAAGAGAAACATTTATTCGAAGCTGTTTTCAAAAGTTATGTTTAACCTGAAATATTGTCTCAAACTGATCTTCTCAGACTGAGAGAATGACGTTTTCCAAGATTCTGCTGGAGCTCTGAATAACAGTTTTAAAACATCAAATAAAGGGTTTATATAGCTATATATATATCAAT